>NW_010412137.1:67362-68038 GCF_000710305.1 Buceros rhinoceros silvestris | reverse complement strand
GGTGTAGGAAAAGTTCTAAAGGAAATGGGGGCAGAGCTTTGGATGAGTGACAAGCCATGAGGGCTAACTCACAGGAAGGAGAATAAACAGAACACAGAGTAAAAGAATTGCTGAGAGGTAAAGCTAGTGCCTGTGCTGCCAAAGTACATGGCAGGTGAGAGCTAGATCACAGTTCAAGGCCGGAGATCATCCTGGGCTGAAACCTCAAGTATATTCAAAATTATATTCTTCCTGGAGACATTAATTTTATTTTTTCCATGAACTGAAAAATTTGAGGTTTAATTTATCTGATTAATATTTCCTGTTGATTTCTTTGCCTTGTGATTTGTAAATTCTTTCCTTATGCTCTGCTTCTATTTGAGAGTGTCACTAATACAATCTTTACTCCTTCTTGCAGAGCATTTATGACAGTATCAAATATTGTCAATCTTAACACTAGCTTCTCCAATACACACCAGGATAGCTGTCTGCACTCAATTCACCAACATTTATGATTACCTTTTGCTAGTGCTGCTTTCATCGATTTTTATTTACTCAAGTTCTAGTGGATATAAGCCCAGGGGAAACTTCTAAGAGGAGGTATAAATGACAGTCAGCATAAGGTCCCCAAGGCAGAGGAAAATGAACCAGGCTTAGAGAGCACATCATCAAAGCTAGGGGCCCTGTTATATATTCA
>NW_010412137.1:65464-67232 GCF_000710305.1 Buceros rhinoceros silvestris | reverse complement strand
GCACTTGTTAAAATCTTTGATAACACTACTGATCTTATCCTTACATCAGCTATGGTGTTTATCATCCCCAAGGAAGTAGTAACGGTAAGTGAGAGCAGCTGACAGTAAAGGAACTAAGACTCAGGGGAGAGGAAAAAGTCAGAAAAAGAAAATAATCTTGTCTTGACCTTCAAAAGGACACCTTCAGTGGAAATAGAGCCTCAAAGTTTACTGGGTGAAAAAAGAAATATAAAAATATTGCAAATAAAAATTATTTTAAAAAATTATCACATATAAAAATATGTGATAATTAAAATAGTTACTATAGAAGTGTAGAGAGGACACAGTCCCAGCACAAAGTCCAAGTCACATAAGACATGTACACCATGCAGCTGGATGCTCATGAGCTCTTTGTCAATAAAATTCATTGCCAGGCGAGCTGACAGAATTTCAGCTATCCGTAGATCCATATCTGATGTTAGGTGTTATCTGAATGTCCTGGAGGAGTGTGAAGCATGGGCAGAGGTCCGGTGGTCTCATTTTTCCAACCTGGACAAATGAGCGGTTACCTCCATCCGTGGAGGTGTAAACTGATGGACTCTGTGCCATTAACGTAAGCAATAAGCTCATCTACAGACATACACACACACACTCTCACACACACGCACGTCTACACCAATGATGTAATTAAAAACTAGGTATAAATATGGCCCCGGTATTGACCCCAAATTGGGACAGAAGACTTGGAACCATACCGACAGATGGATTGATGAATTCGCTCCCCTCTCCACACATCCCTCACCACCACCCCCCACTGGGGACGCCTTGTGGGTAAGATTCTCTGCCTCACCCAACGCTGAGTGATACCACTTCTCCTGGGTGTATTTATTTTCAATAAAGACTTCTCCTGAAATACTAAAGAAGGGAGAAGCTGAAAGTGAAGATGGATTTACTCAGTATTGTGGAAGAAATCTGGAAGGTAAATATAATACAGAAAGTAGTACGAGTAATACTGACTTCTTCAGCTTTAGTAATCTGATTACCAATTACTGTACAGTTGTGATTATTGTAGACTTTATGTTACTGGAGATTTCTGTTCACAGCACTTTAAAGGTAAACCTTTACAGTGCTGACACCTTAGTATTAAATAAAGAGAGGGAAATTCTCATTTACGTGTGTTGAGAGTAAGTTTGATACGTCAGAGTTAGTAGTCTCTATTTCTTGTAATGAAGCTATTGTAGTCTGTACTGTTATTAGAACTTCATTATCAGTCATTCCATTTCTTTTTTAATCTGTTTATTTATACTTCTGTTGTTGTTGTTCATAACCACTTAATTTTGTAAGATTCTCAATACCTGGAGGCAAGCAGATTTTGAAGCATACATTTTCATTTCAGAAAATTGAGGTCAGCTGGAGTCGGTACCAAATTTTACACACTGAAGGCTTCAGATTGCCCAGAACTTTAGGGACTATCCTCTATCACAGAAACTATAACTTTCAAAGACAAGAAGTATGAAGACATGAACTTGTGAATAATTTCAAAGAAAACAGGTAAAGCATAAGATGAATATGGAGTGCATTGAAACTGCTGACCTATCAAAACTTGCTTTAATATGAACTTGTAATGAAATTCTGGTAATACCTTTTTTGCATGAAATACAGTCTCTGCAGCTTTGCAGTTTCTGTTTGTTTGGGGTTTTTTCCCTATTGGAATCTTACCTCAGAATTTCACTTTTATATATTCATTTCATTTCTATTTTTAAATATATATGCATATGTATTTATATAT
>NW_010412137.1:63262-65338 GCF_000710305.1 Buceros rhinoceros silvestris | reverse complement strand
ATATTTAACATTTTTATTTATATTTTACTTGTATATTGGGGTTTCTTTTAGACTTCCTTTACATGCCATAATTAGGCACGTAAATTATGCAACCTACTTTGCTATTGATATGCCTTAGCAACTGGAACTTCTAGTATTTGAATTGTTACTTTATCTTTGTTTTAAATCTTACAAGCATCTATTGTTCAGTTCTGCTTGAAATGTGATGTCATCTTTTCTCTGTTGCCTCCAGTTTGAAACTTGAGAGGTTTCTAAATTCACCATCTCTTAAATGAGGTCTGAGGCACAGAACAGCAAAAAGGTATCTAAGTTTGATTTTTTGAGTAGTACTACTGATAGGATTTCCATAAATCTTTATTTATATAGCTCATATGCACAAAGTTTGCATGGTTTATTGAATTACTAGACTTCTTTTTACCTATTATCTCTCAGGTCTGTTTTGTTTTAACATTTCTATTTATTCCCAACTTAAAATCTGTAGGTGTTTTTTTTTCTCATTCTGAAAATAATTATATCCAACTTAAGTATAGAGCAGGAGTATTTCAGTACTTTATTCAGTACTGTATTCAAAAAAGCTTTAGTTTACAAGTGCCTCAGTAAAGTACTAATAATTTAGGATTTCATTCAGCAGATCGGATTCCACTAAGTACAGCTCAGAATTTGTTTAGACATGTCAAGAATTAATTCTGTAAAAACAAATATTATTCATTAATGAGTTGGAAACCATTAATATACAACTCTTTGAATAAATAAGCTGTCATTATATCAGAATATAATCCTCTGATGGAACAGCTACAAAGTTTCTCTTTTTCTGAAAGGTTTTTCTAATGCCCCACTGATTTTTATTTCCTGCTTGATAAATTACAGCCTAATTAGTGTAGAGCTTTGTTGTAGAGAAACAGCTTTCACTTTCTAAAATGTAAATCTTCATATTTCTACTTTCAGCAGCAGTCAGTCTAAAAATGATGCTGCTCTCCTTCAAAGTTACCACTTCATTTACTGTTATAAAATGCTGAGGTGGTGAGCGGTGTTGAAATTGCTCCAATTATGCAAGTATATGCCTTTACTTATTGTCTTAGAGCTGTCTGAATATCATTTAAAGATAGGGCTCACCAGCAAACAAAAATTTCACTTACTGATATATTTTTAAGTCTTTTACATTAAATTTCTTCCAGTACAGTAAAAAGATAAAGCTTCAACCAAGATGGATCTCTCACCTAAACCCAAGTTCCAGATTTTTGCTCTTCCGCAATCATCTGGATAAGGCAACACCTTGAACTTGTTGCTGCCACGTTGTCTGCCTTAGCTTACAAATTGACTGTCTCTCTCATAACTCAGGTATTCTTGCTGTGATTAAAATCTAAGTAACCTGGTATTTTATATCCGGTTAGAACTTTTACCCAAACTTAAAAAACCTTTCTCAGCAAAATTTGGGTTTTTTTAATTAAAACTTCCCTGAAAAAGGGCTTATTTTTCGGGTGGATATTTTTCTACCAAAAAAAAAAAAGTTTCGTTGAAAGTTCCCAGTCAGCTCTATTGAGCTGCTAGAGGGGGGAATGGTTTGCTACTATAAATTGTTCACAGCACTTAAAGATAATTTGTGGAGTAATTGAAATAGCTACTAAGATTTTATGGTGTGCAATTATGTTTTTTCCATCAGGCCATCATTAGGAGGAAACTTGTTTGCCCTTGCAAGTAGAGCTTGTTAAGTGTAAAGAAAAATGCAACTGGCAAGCAATAAAGGGCAGATTAAGGCACAAATGATATGTCCAAGCAGTTCTTTAAGAGCGGGGCTTTTTGTTTTTCTAGCCTTCCCTGGAATAAGAGCTCAGAAAACCTATGGAAGCCCATATAACTGGCTGACAGTTTAAAATGCAACTTCATGCGTAAGTAGCGAATATACTAGATTACAGTTAAGTGAAAAAATAGTACATGCTGAACCTTTTTATTCAGTACTATGTTGTGACAGTCCCCTATTTTTTCAGCATTTTAGTCAATCTCTAAAAGGTGTCTGTATGGTTTTTAGAACTCTAGGAAAATTCAGGTTGGAAAGGACCCCTAAAGGTCTAGTCCAAA
>NW_010412137.1:49486-63186 GCF_000710305.1 Buceros rhinoceros silvestris | reverse complement strand
TCTAGTCCAAACGCCTGCTGAAAGAAACGTCAACTAGAAGTACAAACCAGGTTGCTCAGTGATTTATCTAGTTGAGTTTTGAGAAATTCCAAAGGTAGAACCTTGGAATTTCCTCTCTGGGCAGCAGCATAACCTCTCTGGACAGCACTTTCTGCTGTTTGATTGCCCTCATGGTGAAAATGTTTCTCCTTACCGAGTCTTAAGCTCTTTTGTTTCCACTTGTCTTTGTTACCTCTCTTCTTTCTGTGCATCACCGTGAAGAACCTAGCTCTCACCCTTTGATAATCTCCCTGTAGGGACTGGGAATGCCATTAGGTCCTCTACAAAGCCATCTCTTCTCCAGGCTGAACAAGTACCCTGTCACGGAGCAGGTGCTCCAGTCCATCCTGGCAGCCTCCACAACTCATTCCAGGTTAACAATGTTTTTCTTGCACTTGGGGGCCCATTATGGGCTGCAGTGGCTTTGACGCAGTCTGTTGAGTACAGAGCAGAGGAGAGTAATCCCTTCCCTTGATCAGCCATCCATGCTCTTTCTGACACAGCCCAGGATGCTGTTCGTTAGTTCTCCTTGCTGCCAGGGCCACTGCAGGCTCATGCTTAGCAACTCTGCCAGGCCCTCCCAGCCTGTACCACTGCAAGGTGTGTGTCCTTCCCAGGTGAGGCATATTGTCTTTTCCCTTGCTGAATTTCATGAAGTCTCTGTTGGCCTGTTCTTCCAGTCTTCCTTGAAGGGTGGACTGTTCACATGATCAACTGTTACAAGAGGATGGCATTTCTGAAACATTTTATTTCTTAAGTGAATTTATGTTTTGGCAGGTACATCAAGGAACCGCCTGAAAAAAGCATGCAAATGCATGCATAACATTAAGCATTTATGCCTGAATAGTTCTGCCCCAATATAACAGTAATCCTTATTTAAAACACGTTTAAAAAGTAGAAGTGTACTCAAAGTAACATACATGCTAAATAAAAACTGAATTCATTGGCAGCTATAGCGCTTTTTCAGAAAACTGAGCTGAACATAGTACTACCATGTTGCAGAGTTGGTAAACATTGGACTGGAATACATGAGAGGAGTGAGCTTTCAAAACATGAAATAATTCTTCTCTACATCGTGATACTGATAAGGCCACAAGAAGAATATGGACCAATAGCAGAGAATTGGTAATGGTGTTATTCATGTTTTAAACTTCTTAATGAATAGACATCTAGCTGTGGCTTTTGGGGGAACACTGGTAAGTTAGATTTGTTTGCGCTAATGAACAGACTTGAGGGAGCCATCAATAGCAGCTTTCAAGTACATAAAAGGTGTATTTAAATATTGTGTCTGATTCTCAATTTCTGGTTCATATGTAACACTTTGAAGTTGACAATGCTACTTGCAGGAATCATGATGGCAGAACAGAGTTGTCAGAAGGAGCATCCTCTAGCTGAACCCCTGCTCAAAATACAGACAGAACTAATTTTTGCTCTCTGTCAGAAACTCGAGCTTTCAGCTGTAATAAAAAAAGAAAACATGAATTAGTTTGAAGTATTTGTTCCATTTAACCCATTGATGTGAGATAAGATAAAAACTGAATGAGAATAAGGTCTGTTTAGCAAAGAGAAAATGTCTGAATCGTTTATTCATATAAGGCATCCTCATGTTGCAGGTAGAAAGTCAAGGAAGGAAGAGGAGGCCTCTCTGTTTACTTGCTACGCTGTTCAAAAGTGATAGCAATAGAAATAGAAGTAAATCTCTGCAGCAGTGTCCTGGATTCTCAAGTGTCCATGTAGAAGCTGTACTTAGTTTCTGATTTCAAGCTTCCACTCAAAAGTCTGTTTGTGTGATAGTGTTTTCCTTTTGGGGTGAAACAGACCACTTCCTGCTTTAAACTCTGCAAATAGAAGACAGGAAAAATAGGTCAGTAGATACTTAATAACTTGAATAATAGACACCTACACTTTACTTGGAATGCACTTTCATTCTCAGTTGTATTATCATCTCTTACTAGACTGCATTACAGGTGAACATGGAATTTACAATAATAAAAAGATAAGTTTCTGCCATAAACAATTCTGAATTTAAATTAAGTTTAACATAGCAGGAAGCCAGAGTTAGAGCAGTTATAGCAGCAGCTGTCAGAATAATAACATAGTTTATTGTTAAACTTAAAAATGCTTTGAGTTTAGGAGTTAGTATCTAGAAGGCAAATATGATGGATTAATCCATGTTCAGAATAAAAAATCCAGGAGCTTTTGATACTAGAATTATGTAACATGGTATTTTAAGTTCTGCAGAGTGGACCCTCCACACTTACTGAATTTCTGGATATGTGTGTGCAGAACAGTTCCAGACTGAACGCATTTGTGGTATTTGTAGGTTATTTCTCTAACATTCCTGTCTCTAATGCTCTGTGGACAAACATAATGAAAAAATATATGGTGATTCTCATTTCCTTTTGTCAGTAATGCCTTAAGATAGATGGAACTTTTTGTATCTAGCACTTCTGTTCTTGTCAGTATTTCATCACTTACTGGTTTGCTTTGGCCATAACAGTTTCACTGACTTTTTTTTTTTTTGGTGGGGGGGTTGTTTGGTATCATGTCATCAACCACCAGTCTCCATCTATAGCAGCCAAATATAATCACCGTGTTAGATTTCTATTTTGTCAAAGAACATCTCAGGAAAATGAGATTAAATTCAAAAGATTGCTGCACGAGCAGATCTTGAAGTTGTCCTCTTGACTGCGTAGTGCTAGAGGCTGACAGTCTTCAGCTCCTTGTCTGGAATGTGTCATACCTTTGGGCACCAGCAAAGTTTCAAGTCACTCTCTTAATGACTTTGCACCAAGAAATCCCAGGACATTCAGTGTCTTTGGGTAGCCCAGTAACAAGGGCTTTTTGTACATTCTCCTATCAATTCATGAATTTCATGGCCTTGGGCTGCATTATGTATATTTTGCTTTTGCTATCTCACAGCCTTCCCTTTTCTGGAGATTTTTTTCAAGAGATAAGGGAGTCTAAAAGCCCATTTTTCAAGCCCCTGGCAATGTCAACATTGCATCTGGTTTTTAAATGTCTTTCTACTTTTACTAGTATCACTGTGAAGGGAGAAAAGATTTGAATTTTATTGTTCATGCTCTGTCTGCAAAGGCAGTATGTATGGGTACCCTGCAGTTTCTGAGACTTATTTAATTCAGAGAACTAATCTACCTGTATTCTACAAGAACTTTGTATCCCGAAAGTGGACTCAATTCTCCAAGACTCCCCTTGTCGAAAGGGTATTTCTTTTCACTAGAGGAAACAGCCCCTGAGGTTGTTTCCACTGGTAATTGGGAAAGATAAATGTATTAATATCTCCTTTAGAGATTCTAAACTGAATAAATGAGTTGTGTCAAGGTCCAGAGTGAGACTACCAGGATGGAGAGTATCCTCAGCACTCATGGAATTCAGTCTCTGAATTCATATTCCATATTCAAGCTCTGTCTCCATTCCATTGAGAGATAACTATAGGTTGCAATGATATAGGAGGTGTCAACAGCGTTTGCTCAACTGGCACATCCCAAGTTACTGCTTCCACCCAAGTGCCATTTATCAGGCACCATAATATCTCACTGCCTTGAGTGACTGACCAATGAGCACGACACGGTTTGTGTGTGTACTTTCTGTTGTTCTTTTGTTTGGACTGTGAGCCCTGCATGTGAGGAACAAATTTTGAGTCATTCACTATGTGCCTACAGGCAATGACTCAAAGGTGTAACAAAAAGATTATTCAGTACATTCGTTCTCACATGCACTTCCATATTCTTCCTAATGGATAGTATAAAATTAAAAACCAAATTCCTTTTGTGTGAATATTAATGCACTCACAGTGGGGCCACAAGCACATGCATCTCTATGAACTGGTCCACTAGTAACATTTCTTGAGTCTCATTTAAGCAGTAGTTTTGATAGACTGGTAGAATGCAGTCTGAATGAGGTTATATTTTGCATTTCCAATCCCTGAGCAATAATTACAGTAAATTGCTCAGGAAATTTACTACCCACTTCTGTGAAGCTGTCTGATGCGATTTTAGACAGTGTATCCCTGGGTCCTGTTCCAGTAGTCATGTCTGGTTTTTGGCCTAGGCTCTTTCCTAGTAGCATATAGACTGGTAGAAAGTTGGCCAATCTTCATCTCAGCCTCTGAATTCTCTCTTGTCTTGGTCCTTAGGCTGGTGCCTTCTTATTTTGGCTTGCACTTGACCATGCAGCTTCTGGGTTCTCTGCCTCTTCTGGCTCCATTCCTGACTTGGCCTCAAAGTCTCCCTCCCATTTGTGCCTAACAACTCCCATCAACAACAATAGTGTTCAAGCAGGGTCTCAGAGCTTAAACATCTACTTGTCCTGAACATGCCCCCACCTCCTTTTTGAATTTCTGTTAAGTTAGTCTATTATCTAAATAGTTAAGATGAAAGAAATGTTGCTGGATTTGTTAATTTTTCATAGTTCTATTTTAAAGTAATCTGTTTGTAATTCCTATGAGAGAAGCATGAGAAAACCTCATTTTAGCCACGGTGAGATGTTAGGATTTGAATGAAGGCAAACTACTTTAATCTCACTACTTCTCTGCAATTTAGCAAAATTTATCTCACTGCCCTTTTGGGTGAACTGAGTCAAAGAGCTGCATTAAGAACGAACATTCAGATTTTTCAGTTGTTATGTCAAGCCCATAGTGGCAAACAAGGCATTAGCTATAGGGCAAGAAGGAGATGGATGAAAAGGTTTTTGGTTTTTGTGGTTTCTGAAGTTAGGGATGTAATATATCTTCCAGCAATATCTCTATGCATGAGGTATTTGGAGGGAGGAGAGGGGGTTAAAAGATTTTTTTATTTTCTTATGTCACTTTCATGATTTATTCTCTGTATTAATTTGGTGACTCAATAATTTCAAAATTCAGGGGCAAATTATTGTTGTATCACTTGGTCTTTGATATATTCATTGTTTATTTTTAATTAGCTGAACAGTTCAGAGCAATTTAGCCTCAGTCATTGTTACTGTTACTCACTTCTCCCTTAAATCATTATACTTACATAGAGAAGAGAATTGCTCTTTCAAATTACATCAACTCAAAAATTGTGAATAACTTTGCAAATAACTTCAGTAATTTAAGCCGTTCTTCTAAATTACTGCTTGCCCCTGCCCCCCCACCCCCACCCACAAATGAACTATAAAGTCAGTAATAAAAAGCTAGTAAGTCATGTGTTTTGAGGGACAGGTATACCATGGCTATATACAGAGAGAGCTCAGTGTGAGTCTGGGTCTTCCAGTGCCCTCTGAGTGGCACGCGATAATGTGTGGGCTCTCTTGAGGAGAGAATATATTCCTGTGGAAGGAATATACTCAACATTTGGACTGTCTTCCAAATTTAGTATGAAAAAGTCACTACCCTATCATCCAAGAGCAAAATGTGAGTTTTTGTTTGGTTGGTTGGGGTTTTTTTGTTTTTTGTTGTAGTTCCTGTTTGTTTGTTTTTTGTTTTGGGGAGGGGAGAGGGGTTTGATACCTTAAGATAAGCCGAGAGTAGCACAGAGACATTAAGCTCTTGCAGGAAAGCTCTCTTCTCTCCTGTCACCCTAACAGCCTTTATTTTTACTTACGTAGCTGGTGCTTGTATTTCTTGAACATAAGTGGTCTGATATGTACACAGGAGTCCAAATGTTATTTCACCAGGTTCTTGGAAATGTTTACTGCTATATTATTTTAGCAATACTTTCCCTGATACATGTTTGCTTTTTCACAACAGTATTCCATCGGTGGTTCATTTATCCTATGATGGATTCAAAGTCCTTTAACGCAGCCCTCCTCTGTGATTTTCAGCTGGTTAGCTGGTTTTTTAACACATCGTTTCCAAGTGTATAGCCTCCTCTGTTCTACTCATTTTGATACGTTCTTCTGTTTTGACAGTGCTTGCTAACTTTGTGTCTGCTGTCCACTGATTTCATTATCATCTTCCTTTAGCTGTGGAAAATACTTACATTCTTAAATAAAATTGGTCCAGACAACAAGCTTCAGTGGAAATCCTCCTTTGTCCTTTTAGTCCAACCTGCTATAATTTTCTTCTAGGCAACTGTTGATGGCTATATGTCATTAAAAAAAGATAACACTGTTCCTAATCACCATTTTGCAACATTGCTAATTTGGAAAAGGCAACTGTCAATAGATGTGGTTTTACTTTAAAGAAACATCATGGGTACCCAAATCGATTCATACACTACCTACATTTTTCTTTTTATTATGCAAACACATTTACTTGTTTATGCTTTTTGAGAAACGCTGAATTAAATATTTTTTTCCTCGGAGAAAACAAATAAATCTAGAGACCTGGCCTGACATGATACCGAGCATTGAAACAATTCTGTGATGTTCTCCAGGCATATTATTCATGACTTTATATGACAAGTTTATTGGAAACATTCAGGTAAAATATTCTGATTTATTACCTTTCCATGGCAGATTTGCTGAATGCATGAGAATGCAGTGAAATTAAATAGGATATTCATGAAACTATGCATGCAGTAGCAGTTTGGTATGAGTGAGAGATCACCATTTTAATTTTATTTTAATGTGTGCTTTGATCCTTTACTCTTTTTATCGATTCTATAGTCTTTTCCTCCCCAGTATTTTCTTGTTAATATGTCAATCATGCTCCAATTTATTTGTGAAAATATATCAGAATTTAAAGTACTAGGACTTTTAGTAGGTGTTACATTTGGTGGGCTGTAAACCTGTTAAAGGAGGGCATGCAATTAAAAATGTGTTAACAACATATTTCATTTTCTCTGTGAAATAAGAAATGAGGAGTACGTCTTGCCTCCTCTTAATGTCATCTGGTGATGATGACGTATTCTAAGCAGAGCTCTCATCATTAACATTAAGAAGGGGAAACCCTGCCTTTCTCACTATCAGTCAATGGGATGTGCATACAGAGGAAATGCAACACCACAACTCCTCAAGGACCTCAGAATATAAAAATATTAGTAGTAATGACCACAAATGCTTATGTGATTGTAGACAAGGATCTCCAGTAGGCTAAGACCAAAAATCATGCCCTGGGAGAGGAAGAAGTGTTCTGGCACAGGGTATTGTGTAAGAATAAGTATGGTTATTTACTTGGAGGGAATAATTGTTTCCTGAAGACATAGTAAAGCCTTAAGTTTCTCTACTAGTATAGGGTATTTGAGCAGTTGAGGGACTTGGGATAAGTTTTGTATAAATATACAATATTGCTTCAAAAGCTTGCAATAGATTATATGGTTTAAACTGTATTTAAATTAGATAAATTTGTTCCTACCAGACTGGGTTTGAGAAAACTTTATGTGGTTAAATTTACGAAACAAAGACAGTTTCAATTTTTCTCTTCAGGTACCCAAACTACCATCTGAATTTAAAAATAGGATCTAAGGATAAGTTTTAAAGATTATTGATGGAGCAGTGCTGTTCAAATCATGTGTCATTTCTGAACTCTAAACCTCCCCTTTTGTCATTGCAGGGGAACAGATTGCACTGGCTAAGCAGGGGTGGTTTTTTTCTTGATAATATTGAAATAAATTCAGAAAATTAGATCTGAAGTAAGAAAAGTATCACAAAAACTTTTTCCCTAGTCTTAGAAAACACACCTATCGACAACTTCTTACTTCTTTTATGCAGTGAAACTAGGGAAAATAGCAATCTTCAAAAGGTTTGGGTATTTTTTGGTTCCAAACATTTCCAGTCTGTGCCACCTGAGATGTTTTGTGATTGTTGGAGCAAAACTCATTTGCATTTAAAGACTGACATATTTTATTTAGCAGACTTTTATAGGAGTAAAAATCACAAAACCTTGACCAATTTGCTTTCTTCGTGCAGTAAAATGGTTTTGTAGTAAAACAAATAGGGTTTTCTAATTTTTCTATACAACGTTACGCGTGAAGTGCTTTAGAACGGTTGCCAAACTTGTGTTAGCATTTTACAGGGAAACCATTCTGTTGGTGGCTGCATTGAAATAAAATTCAAAAAGCACAAAACTCTTGAATTAAACTTCATGTAAATGTGAATTTTAGGAAACACTGCAATCCAAAAATACTGATAAAGCTTTTATTCATGTCCCCTGCAAGAGCCACGTGTCATTAACTGAACTAAACCAGGAGTTCAGAATTGGACAGACTTCTATCTGATGAATGGCTTAATAAGTTTCATTACTTCAGAAATCAATTCACAACTAATGACAATACCATCTGCACTCTTGTCATCTGTGTGAACCTAGTATGCTTGTTACCTGGAAAACTGTCTTGATATTGAATAAATAGTTCGAATACCATGGGGAAAGGGTGAAGTATTAAAAACAAACAAAAAACCCCAACAAAAACCCTAAACCTTTCCATACGATGCAGAATCTCAGCATTACTACTGTATATATCTGCCTTTGTTACATTCCAACAGTGTGCTATAATTGAAAAAATCCATGTACTTCATTATGTCCATTAATTATGAGAGATTCAATAGGGACATTAATTTATTAATTTAATTTCATTTACCCTTTCTGCCTCATCGCAGGAAACTGTATCAGTTTGCCTTTTTGATGTAACATGTCTAATATAAAATGACAAAGATAAAATACGATCAGCCTTACAAAGGAAAGCAAATGAGCATTATGTCTTTGTTTCAGAATTTCTAGTAGGATGCTTTAAGAGTTACTAATTATTGAAATCCTTCTTCAATAGTCTTAGTTTTCTAGTGACTGTATTCTCAAATTTTAAGTACTACCATTTAGTGAAGTCTGTGCCTTGTCTCTGACTTAGTGCCATTGAGTCAGCACATACTTCCTTTTCTGTTTCTCTGTTATTATTAATGCCTCTGTGCAAGTTGTGGTTTACAAGTCAAGGGGAAGGTACAGCTTTGGAGGCAGTGGAGGTGATAGTGCTGCAGCAAATTTATGGGAAAAGAAAAATGGAAGTGGCTGTGGCCTCTATTGAACCTGAGGAGGCAGCAGCTCTCGCATCTGAATGCAAACTCCTCTTCCACCTCTTGTCAAGCACTAGAAGCTGCAGCAAATCACCACAGTTAGTTACCATCTTCTGAGTCAAGAAAAAGATGTAAAGAAACAGCTGTTTATTGATGGTAGAGAAAAAAGAGGTCACAGTTTGGTGGACCGCATATGCACCCTTCTGCTGCTCCTGCTATGAGCTGAGGTGCCTCTGAAGAGGAGGGCAGCTGAGCCTGCCAGCTTTGTCTTGAACCCCTGCTGCTAAGTCAGCACAGGCTTGTCTGACAGTACCCCTTGAATTCAGCTGCCCTGCCCTACATGGCATCTGCTGTTACTGGCAAGGAAGGTGACTGTTCTGGTTTGAAAATGATGGGGACCGAGCATGTGGTCCTTTGTTAACCTTCTCTTTCCCAGAGAGCTGCGGTTTTCCCGCGCTTCCGGGAAGGAGGGCACGCCTCTGCGAATAAACACATAAAAAGGAGCATGTCAAGACACTAGCTGGCATTTTGCTTCCCCCCACACACCTCTTCCTCTCCTTCTACCTTGTTCGCGCCGTGGCTTTTCGAACATGCTGCGTGGGACTTTCGAATCTCCGCCCGGGACTCAGGGAAAACTTTTTGTTGGAGAGAGAGAACAACATGCATGGCTACCTGTGATTTCCCTGACGCAGTAAAAGGCTCGTTCTGCAAAATAGGTAGAACCTTTTCCATTTCTGCCGATTCCCGGCGGGGGTGGTGTTTAAACTGTTTTGCCATGGCCAGCGATCGAATCAGCCATATGCCCCTATTCCTGCATGGAGGAGCAGGCACTGATGGCGGCAGGGAACCTGCAGGCATTTCCCTGGAACACCGGCCAGCCCCACAGTGCAGATGGGAGGGTGAGCCTGGAAAACCTGCCCTTGCCAAATGCAAGTTCTCTTCAGCCACCCTGAGGAAAAGTACCACCTTTTATTTCCATGAAAGGTTTGCTTCAGGAGAAAGTTCTTAGTCTGAGAAGTTTTTGCGGCTGAGAAGTTTTTGCAAGTTGAACGGATTAGACACTCTTCCTTTCCCCCCCCCCCCCACCACTGGCACGGCGAAACCACGTGGCAGGTCTTTTGTTTGTAAGCGGGAGATGTGTGTTTTGCACGGGAGATTTTATATTGTATTTGCATATGCTTATTTATCAATCTCTCCCTCTCTCTCCCTTTTCCAGTCCTGTTTAACCTTTAAAATGATTTTACCTTTGGGGCGTTTCACTATTAAACCTCTTCTGGTGTCACCCCATTCACATTCAAGCCTGTGTCTGTTTTGTTTTCCTTTTGCCCAAACACAGCCTTGTATTCAAGTCTAATGAGCTGTTAAAAGCTTCCCTTCGGTGTGGTTTTGCTGGGTTTTACCTACCAGAAAACCCCCAGGCAGTCACAGCCCCTTTCGGTGCTGACAGCCCATGTTCAACCTGCAACAGTGATGTTGATTTTTCTAACTTATGATTATACAGGCTTTGCAGTGGTTCTGAACAGACTGTTCTGGAAAGCAGCTCCAAAGCCCAGTAGTTTGTCACAGGAGGTAGTTCAATTGTATGTGGCTTAAATGAGTTAAGTATTTCTCCGAGATGGGGCATCTTGTCCCTATGTGACATGTTAGTGAATTGACACCAGAGAGAGAAATGCAATCAGATAATGATTTCACAAAAGCAGAGCTATTGTTCAGTAATTCTCTCTCACAATTCCTATTTTATCCTTAAAACGAAATCAAAGAAAAACAAACAAAAACCCCCAAACTTTCTGGTCCCACAGGATAAACAACTGTGTTTTTAGAAATGCTAGTAAAATCTGTTTGCCGTTTTAAAACACAGACCTTGAAACAGGAATACTTTCCCCAATAGGATTATTTTACAACTCAGTTTCCTTGGATAATATTTTCTCTGCTTTTTATTCTAATTTTTTTGTATTCTAAATCATAAAAAGACATGGTTTAATAACAGATTTCCTATGTGGTAATGAAAACTCTGAGATTCAACAATGAAGCGAAATGTACATGCACAAGAGATCACCTAATCATGTTTACAGGTCAGATTTATAACATGCAAAATCACTGTGCTGTAAAAGACTGACTTCATTTATTACATATCCCAAATTCTCACTAAAACTCTCAATAAAGGCAGAAGTGGCTTAAGAAATAACCATTGGCCTCAAAGAACTGTTGCACTGGCTCTCTGGTAAGTTTTAAAATGATACTGGGTGCACCATGTAGTGCATCATGGAAGTACAATAAAGTAAACAGACCTTACATTTTGATTTAAAATTGAAGGGTTGCTGCGGAGAATTGTATTTTCCTGGTCTGAAAACCCTGTCGCTTTTATTTTTTCTGCGGAAGTATGTAGAATTCATACAGGTTTGCTATTGGGATGTCACCTGTTCCAACATGATGACTTATGCGCTTCACTCTGGTAGCCATAGGAGGATTTGCTATGATTTTCACTCTGGCTAATGAGGAATAGAAAATCAGACAAAATTATCTGAGCAGTAAGAAAAAAGTATGTGTTTTGTTATGTACTTTGCATCATGCCTTTATGTTGTATGCATACAGCAACATCCCTTAGTGTGCTGTGTATGAGTCTTAGGCCAGCAGAAAACTTCTGTCAGTACATGGATACAGCAAGGAGCGGGATGTAAGATGGAATTTAACAGCTTCTGAGTTAGTGGTGGAAACTTTCAAGAACAAGCTAGTGAGAGAGGACTTCAGTGATGAGAGACAAAAGGGAAAGTAAAATATATTTCAGTGTCAAAGGCTAAATTGTAAAGCAGGTTTCTAATATTAACCAGAGGTTCAGATAGGGAGAAAGTCTTCAGCATATACAGTATGGTGCAAATAGAGAAGTGGTGGGCAAGATCAGAGGTGTGGAATAAGCATGGAGGAGAGTGTAGAAGAGAGGTCAGAGAGTCTGCTGGGGTTCCTTAAGAGAAGGAGAAAAAGTTTTAATTTTATTTAAAAATACCACAAAGGCTAAGGAAAGTGATTGATAAGGTGTAGCTTCTGCATTATAGAATATACGCCCCTTGACACATGGTGTACTTACTGGGAAAGCTTTAGGAGAGGATGTGCAACAGTGGAGATGAGGACTTCAAGTCTGACAGTGTTCAAGGAACAATTAAAGCAGATAATGGCAATGCAGGAATGAATTGTAAGGTTTCAAGGGTGAAGATAGGCTTCATCATAGCAAAAACTGTATGAAGGAAGAGGCTTTGTTAGCTTTGAAAACCTCTTAAAGTTTTTCTAGTAATGGGGCTCTAAGAACAAAGTCAGACCCTGAGATGATTTGGAGACTGAGATTCAAAACCTAATAAGGCTGCTCAGCAGAAAGTAGCAATAGTATCCTGTGATTGACTAGCCCTCAAGTTTATCCGGCTGAGATGTGTTAACAAGAGCAAAGATTAGTGGGGAAGGATATACATCAGCCTATGAAAGATAAAATTAAAACACTATTGTTTCTGTAAATTTTCACAACTCAAAACAGACCTAGATGAACATAGGTAGATCCCATATGCAGTCCAAAGGTAATGTGATTTTAAAACCGATGCAAGTGGGGTGTGGAGTCATCAAGAGCTGGATAAGAGCACGACTGCATAAAAAACCACAGGGAAACGGTGCCAATACAAATCCGAAAGCCAGCCTCCTGACTCATTCATCCATTTGGGATCCATGACCTGAACACTGTCTTGAACCTGTATTCCCATTTTTTAAAGGTGTATGACAGCTGTTCTACACCAGTGCTTCTAAGACACCAGGCAGCCTTTTGTCATACTAGATAACTCTGTCTCAACTGATTGGGGAGTTTGAGGTTCTTTTTTCTTCTTTTTGAAGTTTCATGCAGAATAATTGGAACAGAACAGGAATCCAGATTTTCCCCCTGGAAGTTTATAATTTATCCACCCCATTTTACCACCAGTCTCCAGTGTACTAGTCACTAAGAGTTTTTGCAGCTTCAGCAGCACTAATAATTTGTATTATCTTTTGCCTTACATGTTAAAGATAGTGTTTTCTCCATGTGCCTGGAGTAGATGCTAAATGCAAAGGCACACAGCTATCACAGCTGTTTCTTTATTCACTAACATCTGAGATGAGATGACAAAAGGATCTAAGAATTAGACAGCTATTTAGGAAAAATTTGGAGGTGACTGGCATAAAATGGACCAGCTGCTCTCTGTGGAAGCTGTAGCATTATACCAGAAGTAGAATCAGCTCCCTTTAAGCCAGATGTCTCTAAATTAGGAACAGACCCAATAAAGGACTTAAATATTGATGTGCTATATTGAGATACCATAATGCTGTAATTTGGATTTTGTTCCTGACAAAGGAACCCATAGAACAGTTTGGTACACAATCATAATAATAATTGTGTGAGGACCGTCTGGCATGTTAGAGTGAGTTCCAAATAGCTAAAGCACTAAGGGGTTGTTTAAAACTGGGCTGCAAAGAGGGTTCTGCTTAACGTTCCAGAGCAGGCTTCTTACAAGTACCTATGTGGAGGCCCTTCTCTCTGGTCTGGTTACCCTGTGTGTAGCCACCTCCTTAGGGCAGGTGTCTATGATTATTCATTAACATTGGGGCAAGGCTTAGCCTTTTGTTTTAAAAGATACCACCAAAAAATTTAGCCACATTGTCTGCTTCTTATGTGCATTCAAAAGTTGAATATTTAAATAAAGAAGACTTGGGTTCAGTATTCTTCTTAG
>NW_010412137.1:0-49341 GCF_000710305.1 Buceros rhinoceros silvestris | reverse complement strand
AGTCATTCAGATGATTATTTTAACCACCAATTTAGAGGTTACAGTAGAAAAGGCAGAGGGAGCACCTTTTAAGCTTTTTCAAACTGAAAGGAGTAGGAAATTAGTTTCCTGACACCACAATGGTTATCGTGGTAGCCAAAACAGTCACCCTTTCCTGGGAGCAGCAGCATTCTACTGGTCCATCAGGTGCAGTCAAAGCAGAACAGCTCTCTGCTGGGAATGTATAATATTAAAAAATATTAAGTCAAAATGGTGACTCCACATTGATGATAACAAGGTAATTTATGACATGTTAACTGGCATATGATGAACATAAAAAACCAAACCAAACCAAAACAAAAAAAAGCATCACAGAATGGGAGGAATACCTGCTGCATGTGTTAATACTGGTGATACCAAACAATGTAACAGTCACAGCTGAGTAACTAACGGAACGCCTGCCCTGTGCTGCTACAAGTCCGGGCAAATGTAATACAATCCATGTTTCCTGTACTGAGCATAATCAGTTGTCATTGGTTATTCACATTAGCAGAGATGAGTTGGTAGAAGAAAATTATATTCTTTGTACAATAATATTTCTCAAAAAAAATAAGATCAGTTAACAGGCAAGTCAATATTTATATGGCAAGAATGGGCACTAGCAAAAAGACTAATTTACTTGATGAATTCAGAATGATCTTTTCATGAATACTGGTATAAGTGTTACATAGTGCTAATTAAAAATGGAAGTGCTTTAGTTTTTTGGGACATCAATCTTTGCTTTTGAGATGCAGTAGGCACTGCCTTGGTTAAAGTGACCAAACACCAGCTCTACCCTGTCTCTGACACTTCAATCTCTAACACACAAATCAATATTTTCAGACAACACAACACATTATAACCAAGCTAGAATAATATCAGCAGTTAAAATCTTCAGAGGAATGAAAGAATATTTAATAAAAAGGAGATGTGGTTAGAAGTGGGAACTTCTGGGCAGCGGAGCTATAGATTACTTTTTTTTACCTTAAATCTCATTTTCTCTGTAACCTAGAATGTCTATTATCAGAGGGAAAAGAGAATAAAATAAAATAGTAGCAAGGAATGTGTTTAATATTGAATGCCAGCCTTTGTCATAGATACACACAAAAATATTAGAAATGATTTCTCATTGTTAGGATTTTTAGCTGGAGTAACCCAGTAAAAAAGAATGCGGCTTATTTAAAATAGTACATTAAAAACTTAGTTGTGTACACCTAATACACACACATGCACTGTTGCTTTGTATTGTTGTGGAGATTTGTACATTGTATTCTGAAGCTTGTGATCCATGGGCGAGATGGTACTGTGACTTGCACCAGGTGAGGAGCTAATTCACTATCCTTTTAAATGAAGCAATCAATGTGATACTGATTTGGTCATTTGGTAGTGTTTGTCATCCAAATTAATCAAAGAGCTGTGATACAAAGCAGATAGTTCTGATTGTCTGCAAGGAAGATGAGGAACGTATATTGTACAGTAGCAGGTAGATTCAAGTTCCTGCTAGCCTGGTGTTATTAGGACTGCTAAAGCTTTCTTGCATGCAGAGATTATACAGGCTGCAAAAGATTCTGTGGACCAAAAACCATCTAACAAGACCTGAAAAACATGAGGCTTGCACAAATATTTGGTGTTCTGACATAAAGTGGAATGAAGTAATGATCAGGGAGATGTAAGGATAATTGCCCTTACATATGGCAGAGAGCATCCCAGAGTGAATCAACCCAGCCAGTGCTTATGTTTATGAAGGACTGTTACTGAGATATGTTTCCACTTTCCCTCCCTCATAATCTTTTTCTGTCACCTTTGTTAGCCTATTTATTGGTTTTTTAATGATTGTTGATATCATGGGTTGGGGCTGGGCCAGCCAGTAGACAAATGAAAGATGCTTTCTTCCTAAAGGGGAAGAGAAAGGGAGTAAGGGAGAGAGACTTATGGATTGGAAAAGAAAACTTGGTGTGTGTGTTGTGGTGGCCGAGCCAGTAGACAAATGAAAGAGGCTTTCTTCCTAAAGGGGAAGAGAAAGGGAGTAAGGGAGAGAGACTTATGGATTGGAAAAGAAAACTAAAACTGCTTTAATGAAAATAATAATGACAACATGAAATATATACCGATATATACAAAACCAATACTGAACCCAGTCCCCCTAATGGCAATTGTATCATGGTCACCACTGATGCTGTGGGCAGGCATTGGAGTCCCAGGCTGGACTCGGTGGCAGACAGGAACCAGGTGCAGGAGCTGAATTCCAGAACTGGATTCAGGAACGCACAGATTGGGATCGAAGGCGGAATGGGCAGAGACCTCCTCGGACACCGGCCATTGAAGAAGAGCTCGACCCTTGTGATCCCTCAGCTTTGTACTGAATATGTCATCTATGGGATGGAACACCTTGTTGGTCAGTTCAGGGTCACCTGTCCTGTCTGCTCCTCCCCACAGGTGCGACCTCTCACTTACTGCACCCCCACCGTGGCACACAGGGTTCAGCAGTGACCTTGGTCTGCACAGGAGCAAGGATGAGCAAGAGCCTTTCTGCACACCAGTCCCTGGTAGTAACTGCAAACATCAAGCGTTATCACCTCTAGAAGCAGACACTGTCTGCAAAACTGTGCCGTTACCTTCAGACAGTGCAGCCACTGAGCAGAGACTGAGCTGGGAAGTGAAATCACTGAACGGAATTACTCATTCTGATCTGGATTTTCTTATCTAAGAACTTACGGGTAAGGTGTTTTATTCTGATCTTCATCAGTCGGACTCTTTCACGAAGTCCCTGTCAATTGGTTATTAAGGAACTGTTCTGAAGCATGTTACTGTTAATTTGACACATGCAAGAGAGAGTAAATGGCAATATAGAAGTATTTTTATGTTGCAAGTTTTGCTGAACTATTGCAAGATGTCAGTGAAAGTATCATACACATCTTTTCTAGCTGTATATGAACATAAACATTGTTTATGTTTGTCAGCAGATTAGTGATTACTGCATCAGCTGTAACATTGTTCATCAAGAAGCTCTAAATAAAATTTTACAAATCATGACCCAAGACTTGTGATTCTGAACCATCTTGGCTTGAGAAGATTGACAAGATATTCTGATGTCCCTGCTGAAAGATGTAGGCAGTGTGTCATTTTGAAGAAGTAGTGGGTTTTTTTTTTAAGAATGCAAACATCTAAAACAACTGTAAAGAAATCAGGATTGGAATTCTTTTGTTTCAGTTGTCTGCTGTCCAAGATCAAAGCTCTGATTCCTGAACACGGAGAAGCTGCCTAAATATTATTTCATAACTCATCTAATTGAAGCTTACATTATAGACATGATCAGGATGTGGACCAGAAGTAGTATTGATGTTTGAGGTTTTTGACCTGAAGACCTGAGATGAGGTTGAGAAGATCTGGCAGGGATCCAGGTGAATGCACTCAGATAGTCTGAGTCCTTCTTGGAAGAATGATCCATAAAGTAGTGGTGAATTAAAGCACAACTGAAGAGACACTTATTTGATAAGCTATGTACAAAAAAGAACTGTAAGACTGCACTCTACATTTAGATTATGATGATTATAGTAGCTGGATATAAGTGTGTGTGGTATCTTTTAGGGGGCTAATTTATTTAATTTGAATGTAATTTGGTCAGTGTGAAAGCCCAGTTTTTAAATGGTGTTTTAGAATAAATTAATTTGCCTAATAGTGAGAGAGTATATGAAGAGAATGCATTGGCACTCTCCATTGAGCATTGTTTGAGTTTGGGGGGGGTTTTGGGACAGACGGTGTTGCTAGCTTTGTTTCTGAATTACAGCCCACTGATGAGTGAAATGGTCTTTCGTCTCTATAGTTACACTCTAATCAAACAGCACTAATCTTGTTACTGCTTGTCAGCCTTCTGCAGAGGGAAATAACTGCCAGGGCAAGCCGGGAGTGATGAGAGGCTGGAGGAAACTGCAGAGCTCAGGGAAGTGAATACTGTAATAGGAGCTGCTAAAGCTGTTGTATGACTGGAGGATTACTTTGTGTGGTATTTCTAAAGGCATTTCTGGGATCAAGCGTAGTTTGTCTTTTGTGTGTTAATTACAGGGATGGGATGCAGCTTAGCTGTCAGTGGGTTCTGGACATGCACAAAATTGTCAGTGCTTACCAATATTTAAGTTACAGTGGAAAAGACCAGCCTGTGTCTCCCTGTGGGACAGTAAATAGCTCTCATTCAAGGCTCAGTCTGAAGAATATTTTGATCCTCTAAGGCTATCTGGTGTGCGGAAGCAATCATTCCTAAATGTCAGCCCTATCCAGCCAGAAGGGAGCTGGAAGCCCACGAACTTCGGAGGCTGGCTTACTTCGGAGGGTGATCTTGCTTATCATTTTGCTGAGACCCTTTTAAAGATAAGAAGGAGGAATGAGCAGTTTAGAAAGCATCTTCTCCCTGGTGAATATCTTGTCTCCTGTGTCAGAAGTTCTACCCATGAGAAAAGTCACCAATTTCTGGTGGGGTTCAGCATGACCATGGTGCTGCTCTGGAGAGGTGATTGTCATCTCTCAGTATGAGCAATGGCCACGGCACACCTTCTGCAACTTTCAGCTACTCTGTCCCTATTCTGTCTCATAAAGGTAGCTCTGTAAATCAGATTTCTTGTCTTCAGGGGACACTTTTTTAAATGTCTGTTGCTTGACAAACATGTACAAGCTGCAGGCTGTAGGCAAAGGAATGTGCCTGCCTCTGTGCAACAGTGAAGACCGAATTGATGCTGTTCACCTGTCCACAGTGAATCCATCTGTGCAACTGCTACATCAGTGCTGACAGACCCTCATGTGTCTCTGGGTCCTCCCACTTCCCAAACCAGCTCTGCCCCTGATCTCTGTGTGCTCTCCTGTGGCTTCCTTAGCTCCAGTTCCTGTCCTCACTGCTGCCCTCTGACATATTAGACCTGAGAATGGCTGAAGAAAGAGTGAGTGAGAGCAAAGGAGAGGTCCTGTCATCACTGGACAGGCTGTGAATGGGGGAAACCGAACCTGAGATCTGGGGCTGGTCTCGTCCCCGAAGAGACGGGAAATTACACATCCTCCTTGTTGTAAGCTCCTCTCTTGGCTCTGGGCATAGGGAGGCCGCTGTGGGACCGGATTTGACCAACCTGGGCATAGAAGGACCTCTGTGGTACCATTCATTGCTGAACAGTGGAAAATATAGGATTTTATGGTTTGTTTTTTTTTTCTTCTACCAATCATTTGAAGCTGCTGTAAGTATACAAGCTCAGAGGATGAGAAGGAAGCACAAGACTCCTATATGCTCCTGTTTCCCTCTCCCACTGTGCTTCCACAAGGAATTTGGAAAGGTGGTAGTTAAGGGGGTATGTCTAGAGCTAAATACTCACAAGAGATCCCAGTGTGGTGAATAAGGCTTGTTAAAGCTATGAGTGACAGCAGGAGGGCTGAGTTCTAGTGAGCATCCATTTACTATGCAACTGTATGAAGTGAGGTAGCTACAACTGAATTAATGAAGTCATAAGATCAGCTAGTTTCTTGGGAAAAGTACAAAACAAGGTAGGTAGGGCAGTACCCACCAACACCAAAGCTGCGAGTGAATAAGATATGGGTTGGAGAGAAGGAAGGAAGGAAAATGTGCAGTAAAAGAATATTTTCTTATCAAGTACGTTTACAGCTGGGTGGGGAACTGAAGAGATGGACTACTTACTGTCAGCATTCAGAGGAAAGTTCGATTTTACTGTTCAAAGTAATGCCTTATTTCTCCCAAGCTGATGCTTAGTTCTTATGTAGCCTCACAAATTACAGAAATGGAAATGTGAAAACATGGCCCGTTACAGGCATCCAGAGAAGGTTTTGGGTTTGGTTTTTTGGGGGGTTGGGGGGGGGGTTTGTCTTTTTTTTTGTTTGTTTTTTGGGGGGTTTTTTTTGAGAAATTCGGAGAGGAGATTCCAGCTGGTGTTTCTTTTGTTTGCAAGTCCTTGGTTTTCCTGATAAAAGACATTTGCTTCTTTTAGGGCTGTTTTCTAGATGGTCTAAAGGTAAATGGTGAGTTTCAATTGAGTCTCAATTATGTTGTAGACAGCAGATTGGAGGGGATAGGGGTTTGTAGGAAAAATGATTGCTAAAACAGTAAGAACATAAAATCCTTAGTTTCTGTAATAAATTTCCTTTAAAAACCTTGTCAGATTTAGAGAATCCAAGTATATTGCATCTGCTGGATCACCTTTATCTACACAGTCATTGACACCCTGCTCAAACACCAGCTTAGTGCAGCAGGTGCAGACACCACATTGACACCTTCCCAGCAGACTCTCTCTATCCATGTGCTGCTGCTTCTTCATTACAGGCTCTATTCTCTCAACAGAGTTGAAAGTCATTCTCAGCAGTCTGTGGTGCCCAGGCTTTCCTGTGGAGTCATTTTCATAGATGTGAGTTGTATCATCAGCTCTCTGGCATTGTCATTGTTTGCATGACAGATTTCACACTGGCCCTGCCATTCCACATTTGAAGCCTTCTGGAGCTCTGAGGTGAGTATCAGCCAGTCCAGAGCCTGGCTTGTGCCTGGTTTACTACTTCCTGTATAGTTTGTCCATGTAGAAGTCCACTACCATCCTATCTCTACTGCTGTTGTGATGTGTAATGAAGTCCTACAGCTGCACTACTCATTTTCCTGCTTTGGCACACCACAGACATTCAGTAGGTTCATTTCACTGGGTTGTGTGCCCACATCTAGTGAATGTCTCTGCAAAAGCAGAGACTCATGAATAGTTTGACCGAGACACTAAGCTGTGAGTTTCTGAGCCTTAATATACATCTTAAACTGTAATAATATACATAAGCGGTATGAGAGGGAACTGTATCTTTCATGGGATGTGGTGACTATATAATGTGACTGTAGAAAGTGACTCAGATATATGTGAACTCTTGCATTTTGTTATTCATTTATATCTATAAAAATTCAGCGTATCGTGGTCACTAGTATAAATGATGTCAACACTATTTGTTCTAACACCTTAGAACATAAGCAATTTCTTCCTTCACAATCAGCAAACAATCCAAAGACAGTGCAAGACACAGCTTCAGACCAGTGAAAGTCTGTGCAGCAAACTTCCTTTTCAGAAGCCCTTAACAGCTGCCATCTCTTTTTCCAGGCACATTGTCGTCAGTTCTTACCTTGAAACATTAATACCATGTAGGGCAGTACAGCTGAGCACATCTGTTAATACCTCCATGCCTGAAGAGAATGACTAAGTGATGTAGAAAAGAAAGGTATTCAGCTGAAGGTTATCTACTCCTTCCAGGGATATTTTGACTCAAGTAAAACTATTCTGATCAACAAAAAGTAAGTGACCTACTCATAAGAAATACCTGAGCAGATCAAGTGCAGTCTACTTCAGGTCTTCTCTGCACACTGAAAAAAGCTGAAGTGTCAGTCTCAGGCTGCAGATACATTCAGAGGAAATCAGTACAGCACTAAATCTGTTCTTTCTAGAAGGTTTTGAGTGGCCAACAGTAATGAAGTAGCAAGGAGGCAGCACACCTGGAAAATGCTTGAGATGGTTCAACATTTTGAAAATTCCTGTCCAGTATATTGCAGCCAAAGGCTGGAGTATTAAAGCAGCATGAGTAATCTAATAAATTGTATTCTAACCAATGCCAAATTTCACTTGGCATCAGAGATCTAAAATTTCTTCAATTTAATAATTAAATCTGCAGAAATTCGTATTGACTATGTGTTTTTTCACTCATCCCCTTGCAATGAGCTGTTATAGAAAGAGCTACTTTGCGGAGACAAGCTGTAGCCTTAAAAAAACCCCCTAGCATAGTGGTCCTGTGGATTCTGTCTGTCTTTAAGCCCTGCCTATACAGATATAGTTAACTCTGAGCACATAAGAGAGTCCTCTTTCCTTGAAGTGGTTCCTTATTAAGAGAGGGTGACCTAAATCATCCTGTCTCCATAGTGTGTTTGAGCTTAACACTCTTTATCTTTCTAATTGAGTGAATATTTGCAATGAAGTATTAATATTTTGGGTGTACTCATATGGGGCTGAGGGTGAAAAGCATCAGACTGACTGCTTTGGTGTGCTGATGAGATGAAGTACATGACGTTGCCCATGCTCAGAAAACAAAACAGGAATGGGGCACTACCTATTAGCAAATATTATGATAAATAATAGCAAAATATTTGATTGAAGTTGCCAATAATTACAAACAAGATGAATCATTCCCAGGCTGCTATCTAAGTGTCTTAGCTATTGTATTAACACACAATGAAAAATGAATTATTCGAGAAAGCCCTTTCGCTGCATGCCCCAGGCCTCACATTCATGTGCAAACATGCACACATAAAGGACAGGGCATATTAAGTTTTGCAGTGTGACATCTCACAGAACACTCATAAATGGTCACGCCTGTGATTTTTGAGCATTCTCTCTTTTAGTCAGGCTGTTCCTCCTCTCATACTCTTTCTAATAGTGTGGCTTTCTGTGCCAATTGGGTATAAACAGGTTTTGAAATTTTGAAAGCTGAACATGTCTGAGATATCTTTCTTCAACAATGAAAATAAAAATCATTTGGGATTCTTTGTTAAAGCCTTCACCACTGCCCACAGAAGTGGTGGATGAAATCACAGTTATGACAAATGTACTTCACTGCTTTCAGAAACAGTGGCTCTTGAAGCAGTACCCCCTCAAACCTAGCAATTGTTTAGGTAAAGATAAAAAAGGTCCTTATTTATTCTATTTTATTTTGCTTTTCTATCCCTGATTCAATCACTTGGCTGATGCTCTCGGAATATTCTCCTTTTGGGGGCCTTTTTTCATATTCCACTTAGGATAGTTTTCATTTCTGCACTGTACTCCTAAGGAGAAATTTGACCTGAATTTCAGGTAGTTAGGGCATCTCTGAAGTGATGTAGAAAGTAGTCAGGAGTGGACCAGGGCAGGAGGGAAAGGTTACCAAGACTGTGCCACTGCCCAAATTAGGTCTGTTCCTATTTCTGCTCTTAAAAACACCCAGAGATGGAGGGTGCACCAGTCCCTCAGGTTATCTGCTGCAATGTTTCACTCTCCTTAGCAATTTAAAGTTCATCTTAATGTTTAACTCCAATCATTATTGCTGCACATAAAGCCATTACTTCTTGTCTGGCCACCATGGACAGAAGGATCAAATTGTTCCTTTCTACTTTGCACAGCCTTCAAAAACTGTCCCACCTTGATCTTCTTTCCTGTAGTAAACCAACCTTTGAGTCTTCCCATATATTTTCCTTGCCAATCATGTTCATGTAGTTGATTTTTTTCATCTAAATAAATTATTCCTGTGGAATTTTACTCTTTTTTTCCAGCCCCTTTTCCCAGTTAGTCATGATCACTTATTTGTTTTGTTGGGGGGGTTTTTTGTTTGGTTTGGTTGTTGTTTTTGGTTTTGTTTGGTTTTGGTTTTTTTTTTGTTACTTTCTTCCAGAAATTAGAACTTGCAACTATTATTCTGTGGTTTTGTAGAGACCTCATGGGAATTTAGACTAGAGAATGAGAAGCCAGGAATGGATCTAAGTGGAAAAGGATGAAGAGGATGAGAAGACAGGTTCTCTTACATATTACTTAATTAAAATAACTGCCTGTCTGCAACTCTCCTGTAAAATTGTACAGCCTTAACATCATGGGAGCACAGCAGAAGTCCAGGAAATTTTGGAGCATTACATATTATGTACCATCATAAAAGTATTATAATTAGTCTGTCTTGTTTTCTCCTTGAAATTACATTTTATAAAGAGCCACAGCTGTTTATTTTGAGGGGAAGGAAGCTTGATGATTGTGTATTAGTTGATTGATCTTCCAAGACGCTTTCATACCTGAGCAGTTTCATATATCCTGTGTGGGCACCACAAAGGCTATAAGACAGGACAGGCCCTCACAACCCCTCCTTCCTTTCCATTCCCTTGCAAAACTTGCTTTATTCTGAGTGGACGCAGTCCAGCAGATATCCTGTGTGGGCACCACAAAGGCTATAAGACAGGACAGGCCCTCACAACCCCTCCTTCCTTTCCATTCCCTTGCAAAACTTGCTTTATTCTGAGTGGACGCACTTTCCCTAGACCTTCATGACTGGCCTCTATGTCTGCTTTTGGATGAGAGCCTCAGCAAAAAGCACGGATGTTGGGTGGTGAGGGGCGAATGGTTCCTTTCTGGTTGCCTTTGCTTTTGTGACATTTATTTTTTGTGTCCTTTCCTGAAGTCACTGGAATGGTGTTAGATATAACTGTGTTGCTTGTAATAAAATGTCCTCAGGTAATCCACACTCGCATTCTGTTTTAAAAAGCTCTCCCCTGCATACCTTAAAAGCCTGTCCTGATTTTGCTGGGTTAATAAGGGATAAAACTGT
This sequence comes from Buceros rhinoceros silvestris, assembly GCF_000710305.1. Lineage (NCBI taxonomy): Eukaryota > Metazoa > Chordata > Aves > Bucerotiformes > Bucerotidae > Buceros > Buceros rhinoceros. Next base: position 38,979 of record NW_010412137.1, on the reverse strand, counting down.
TTTCTGAGAGGTTTATGTACACCATTCAGTCAAGTGCTTCATTGCTTGCTCATCTCCTTAAAGGTTATTTAAGAGATAATCTCTATTGATTTGAAACATATAAAGCCATGGGATAACCCTGAGATAAATTAATATCTGACACATTAATAAAGCATTTAATCAGCGTCCAAAGCTATTCAGGGTTCTATGTTATAAATCAATTTTTGTCATTCTGTAGCAAGTCATAAAAAGAGAGGAAGAAGTACTGAATGCCATTTTGTGTGTGACGTCAAAGTGCTGAGGTGACAAAGGTATTTGGAGCTGTCTGTTCTGTGACTCGGTTGTTCAATACCCACTATGTGTGCTGCACCCATATTTGACAGACACTCTGGACCCAAGTCAGACCTGTAAGTATGCAGAGGCAGATGTTAACCCTGCATCTGCTTAGCTCGATGATGTGTGTGTCTCTTCACAAGACTGAACTGAGTGTTGATTTCATTTGGGATTCCCTCCCATCAAGCTCATTGTCTTCTCTGATTTATGAGTTATTGTTCCCACAATAGCTGACCTCCTTTTCCTTTTTAGGAAAATTGTAAGAACTAACTTATTTAGACTGTGCTGACATCATTCTGCTTCAAAATAAAAGGGAATCAGAATGCCTATAAGGGTCAGGCAAATGGATTAGCTGATGTTACTAGGTAAGGATCGTTGGCTAACAGGGAACAGAATGTCTGAGGTCGCTCTTCATTCCTGAGAGCTGCCCCTTCACACCCTGTGCCTGAGCAGAGGCTGTTTCTCTGTGCATCAGGCTGGCCTGCTAAGCCAGGCTCTTCCCAAGCTTGTCCTCAGAAAGTTTGTATGTGCTGGCAGCAGCCTTGTTGGCTTGTGCACAGAAATGGGTACGTCTTTTCTTGACCTGCAAGACTGTAGCGTATTTGGAAAACCTCATCACAAAGGGGAGAATTTCAACTAACAAGAGGTGCATTCCTCCATAACTCTTCCACAATTTTCTTGAGATCTCTTTCTGTGTGCAGGGAGGAACACAGATGTTTTACTTACCAGGTGTTAAGTTATCACTTACAGCAATGTTAAATTAACCTCCAGATACTCCCTTGTTTTTTAAATAGGAAAAAAAACACCCAAAAGCAGTACCAAAAGTGAAAAGTGGATGCAGACACTACATTGCTTAAATAAATTTCCTGCCGTAGTTCACATGGGAGTCACTGCCTAACAAACACTTAAGGTGGCAAATTGGACAAAGATTCAATGTCTTGGCGAAATAAAGATGTCTTTTCTCCACTTGGTTTGCTATTTTGTTCAGAATTCAGGTGTACTCTACGGAATAATTTTGTAAATGTTGGAATGATTACGTATGTTCTTTAAAAAGAAAGGCATAAAGTATGGTCAGGACAGATTTCCCACTTCACCTTTGGACTCAGTTCTGGGTAGGTAGAAGCAGATCACTTGTTTCCAAATTGGTAACTCTGATTGATACTTGGCCTTGTACACTGCTGCTTTTTGCTTAGTTTTCACCACTGCATATTTCTTGCTCAGTGTAAAGTCTTGGTAGATGATTAAATCACTTTTAATGCAACGTTGCTTTTTGACCCTCATTTCCAGCTTGTGTCTCTGCTGTATGTCTCTGGAGAAATTCTTATTGTCATTTGTGTCCAACTTCTATGAACTAGGTTTCCTAAATTTGATATTAATGACTCATGAAAGGAAAAGAACAGACTAAAGACTGAGACTGAGATTTCATCAGGAGCAGTGGATACTTGAGCTTGCTCTGAATACAAAAAATAACTGTCAGTTCAGCATCTGACGTTCCAGTTAGGAATTTTTTAGTTCCTATAGTGATAGATATTGCAAGCTTCTCTACCATATCCTCAAAATTGTTATGAAAGTTCAGTGGAGTCAGGAAAAAATGTAATGAGTGTGGCAACAGCACTTTTAGCCAGATCACTTCTTTTAGTCAAGAGAAGACCAGTTAGGATGCATCTGTGGGTGTTGGTGGAGCAGCCCTCAAGAAACTGCTTTCTATCATGGCAATCTGAAGATGTCCCTGGCATTTCAAAAATGGCAAATATTATGTGCGTCTTCAAAAATGGAAAGTGGGAGTCCAGGGAGCCACAGAACATTCAGCTTCTTATTAGTCCATGAGAAGATTATGGGGCAAATCCTTCTGAAAACTGTTACCAGGCAAATTAAAGACAAAACAACAGGGAACAGCCAGATCTGCTCTACCAAGGGCAGTTTATATGTAACCAACCTCATTGCCATCAGTAATGAAATGACCAGTAAAGTGGATAAAGAGAGAGCAGTGGATGTCATTTTACTGTAATTTAGCGAGACCTTGATAGTCTCCCATAGCTCCTTTGCAGCCAAACTGAAGAAGTGTGGACTGGACATGTGGACTGTGAGTTGTGTGAAAAACTTCTTGGACCATTGGGCTCAAAGAATAGTGGTCAAGAAATTGAAACCTAATAGGAAGCTTGATATAAGTAGTATTTCTTAAGGGTCAGTCCTGGTGGTTGCACTGTCAACATCTTTATTAGTGACCTGAGCAACAGCAAGGAGCATGACTCAGAAGAGTTCGACATGCCAAAGGACAAAGCTGTGATTCAGAGGGATCTGGTCAAGAGGAAGGAACTGGTCAAGGGGAACATCATGATGCTCAGCAAAGGCAAATGCAAAGTCTTCTTGGGACTGAAAAATCCCACGCAACAGTAGAGGCTGGGAACTAGCTAGTTGGAGAGCAGCTCTACAGAAAAGGGCCTGGGAATCCAGGCCTTCCTTGTTGAGAGGTTCACAAAGAAAGGACAAAAGACAGCCAAATTCCAACTAAATATAATGAAAAAAAAATCACAGAGAGGTTGGCTGATCACAGGAGCGCATTGCTTAGGGACACTGTGGCGCCTCCACCCCCAGAAATTCTCCAAACTCAACAAGGCCTTGAACAGCCTGATCTAATACTGAAGTTAGCCTTGCTTTCCCCTAGAGGCTACACTGGCTGCCTCTGAGGGTGCCTTCCAACCTGAAGTATTTTATGATGATTTTTGTAATTTGGCAGGTTTCTATCTAGCCTAGAGCTGACAGGATTCAAAATATTCCTCCTAACCATTTTTCACCAGTGAACTTCTACCACTCTTTCTGTCTTCAGCGAAGCTATTTGTGACAATCATTTCCTTTTCTGGATGGCAAGGCAAATGTCCAGACCACCCTTGGAGAGCTGGTGTACAGCATAACCAAAGCGCTGTGGGAACAGAGATGACTCTGCACATCTGTTATAGCTGCGCTTCAAAACAGAGGTGTTAGACCTCACAGACTCCTCTTCTCAAATGATGTCAGACAGATGTGACAGGGAGAAGTTAAGCTGGGAGATCCCTTTAACCTACTGCAGAAAAAAAAGTAACTGCAGAAGTCAGTGAGATTTATTTATTCTGTAGGAAAAAAGAAGTAAAACCTTGGGCGGAGGGGGATGAGGCAAGAAGTTATTTTTAAGTTGTAATATTTCTCTTTCTTCAGGGAAGGAAGAATGTTTTAAAGTCCATCCATCTGCTTTACCTTTTGGTGGAGGTTTTTGTCTTTCCTAGCACTCTGTCCTTAGCAGTTCCTGTGGTGTTTTTATCCTGTCCCGTGAAGACACTTGGCAGACTTGACAGTGAGAGATTTTTTGAATGACAGCCTCAATTCTAACCACTCAGAGCATTGCTTTGTGGGTGTGTTTTGAAATGTTTCTGCTAGAGCTGAAACAGATAAAAAATTCTCTGTAGCTGAACTCTGCAAGTTTGCATTCTGGTTATGTTCTCTAAAATTTCAGTCTTGTGCAAAAACTGAAAACTTACCTCCACAGTTTCACTGGAGGTTTTAATGTCTGTAAAGCATGTCCGCCTCTTGGTCTTTGTTGGCTTTCTAGCAAGGACATGTCACCTTTTCCATTCCTTTGAAATTCCTCAAGTCTTGTGTGCCCTGTTAATTTGGTGATTTGGGGGAACGTGCCTACTCAACAGCAGTACACATCTCTTCAGCTCAGTCCCAATCATTGCCATGCTGTATACTGTCCACTTGTTCCTGCTGTGTTTCCTGGTGTCCATTGACTACTTTATAGCCTGTTTTTGTCTCACCCCGTTACCACTTAGGTTAACTCTAGCCATACAGTTAACCTGGGTATAAACAGGTTGAGCTTTGCCCACGTGAGAGCATCTCAGTGCTCAGTGAAGCTTTGTGCAGTGGGGTTAGCAGCACAAGCAGCTGCATCCCGTGACATGAGCAGCAGTCAAGCTCCATCCCTGCCTCCCACTGAGGCTGAAGCCCTGGTTAACTCAGCCCTGACCTCAACGTGCTGATGAAGGCTGAGCAGGGAGAATTGCCCCCTGACCTAGCTCTACCAAAAAGGTGGTTGTCTTGTTTTCTTGAATTTGGAAGAAAAACAAGTTTAATTACCCTTTAGAAATAGTCCTTCCATTTTTTCTTCTTGTTTTTCTTCTTCTGCTACTCACTTCCATCAGACTTGTCTTTACTCCTAGTATACAACGCTGTATGGTTTACCTGAAGGCAAGGACATTTTTTGTTACAAATGGGTGCGTTGGCAACTGCAGGAAGCTACTCTTCTGATAACAGCCCACAGAGACATGCCACCTTGTAGGAGAATCTACAAATCTTTGGCCCATCTCCAGATTCTCCAAAAACAGGGGCAAAACCCCTGCTTTTGGCACATAAAGAACCAGGCTGTTTCTTAAACCTTGGCTTTGAAGGCACTGTTATAATCAAGTCACGTAGCTACCTTGCAGTGTCTTTGCCCTCATTCAGCTTTCCGGGAGGGGCGAAAGCATGGGGTACGCTGGAAGGTGAGTAGTACGGAGATAAAAGGTTTGATAAAAGCTGTAGAGGTGAAATAGGTGTGTTAATACTGAGGATATAATTATTAACACAAAGTGACACAAATACAAGTGTCTGCTCTGCCTCCCCTGTCTGGTATTTCAGACTTTACCCTTGCTAATCATGCATGACCATCTAATCAGAAACTTATTGTGGTAAAGGCATCTTACAGCTCACAGCAGCTGAAGCACGCTTAATTTCACTGTAGTAAAATATGAGCAACTGCAGTTGTGCTGGCACATCTTAGACTACACTTCATTGTGATTTTGCTGAGTAGGAGCAAAACGAACATCCGTGTAATTAGTGCTGGTGACAGCAGCAGCTGAGACAAACCTGAACAAACAGACAGGTTCCTTCAGGCAGGCTAGCGAAATCCTAGACAAAGACCAAAATAAGCATCTAATTTGATTTTCTGTCTTTTATATCTTCTTTTGAAAGTGCTTGAGGTTGTTGAAGATGTATCTTTCTGAATGGTGATTTATAGGTACCCTTAACCGTTTTGCTATTGTACGTAACCCCTCAGCCATGTTGATCACTTTTAAACATGGACCAAACACCTAAAGTACAGTTAATGTTTCCTTGTTCTTGGCATTACCTATCCTCATTTTCTCAAATAAGACTAGTTTGATTCAATATAGTAACTGCAGCCAACAGTTTATTGCAGAGCAGCTCAGTTTTGTACCAGTAATGAAGTTTCACACATGGGTTTTGTTCCATTTAAGGCTTTTAAAACCTTTCCATGAAACTGTAATTGTCTTTACATTAAAAAGCAAAGCTTGAAAAACCTTTTGCTAGGAAAATATAAGGTTGGACACTATGATGATGCATTTCCCGGGAATGTAAGTAAGAGACTGTCAGTCCCTAACAGAACAATGTCTGTTTTAGCTTTAATGCAGATGACTTGAATTTATGCAGGAGAGTGCAGGAGAATGCAAAATACTCTCACCTCATAAGAGGCACTCAGGCATACTTTTTTGAGGTGTATTTATATTTGTTGTGTAGGAGACTGATAACATGGTGATAACTAAGAAGTCCACACCTCTTTGGCAACTTTATTTTGCACCCTTATTATTTAGCTCAGCAGCAGTGCTGTGTAATACTGTGTAATTTGACATGCTTGCTCTTTGGCTATAACTGTGAAGATCTGCTGAGGTGTAGAAATAATAGAACTATGCACAACACAAATCTGAAAGCTGAGAGGTGAAATTTGAAACTATATACCGATCTTCTGCCTAAGCTTAGAGTCTCATAGGTGATCCTTGAAAGGTGAGTTGCTGGGGGTTTATATCACTGCCTTCCCGACATCGTGCTGAGAAGGTTGAAGCTGTACTCTCACTGAACAAGAGTGCTGAAAACATACTGCTGACTTAATTGCATTCACATAATATGTTAACTTGTATGTCTCTGCCTTATCACCTCATCGCAGATCTAAAGAAGGTAGCCAGAAGTGAATGTGTTGAATGTACTTCAAACCTGCTAAGGTTTGAAGTAAATGTCTTCCTTCAAGCAAAGAATGTGAAATGGCTTTTCATTCTTTCCAAGACAAAAAAAACAAACAAGAAAACAATAATACTTCTTATCAGGGTTCACCAGGTTTATAGCATCAGTAGGATATGTAATGTATTTATTCTAAGGATAGCATCATATCTGTTAGTAGAAAGGTACAGAAATGATTGCATAGCACCAAAGGGCATATTATGAGCCGACTTCTTTGATCTAAGATAAATTAATGGGTACAAAAAATATGAATTCAAAACACTTGTACTGCCCTTAAGGTATAAAAAGGCATCATGTATCTTCCAAGTTATCCTATCCTATTAAACTTCTACTGGCAGCTGTTTTCTTGAAAGTAATTCCTTCAAGGAACTTGTTAATCTTGGTACTTAGTTGAAAAAGCTTCATATTACAAATGGAGTGGCTGAAAGTTACCTCTTAATCTTGCATTTCCATTACAAAAGTCCTTTTTCAGTCTTCCCATACATCGTGCTGGAACAAGTGTACTGTGATGCCAGTATTTTTATGTAACAAACTAATGATGGAATACTCTCCATGGAAAAGGTTAGACTCCATTTGATTTGACTTTTTCAGCTTTAGACAATTCTCTTCTTTCCAGAAGCATGGCTTAACACCTGAGCAGTGCCAGCCCTTGGATGAGAGCACATTTCTTGTTGAAGCTGGGCCAGTGCTGAGAGCATGATTCGCTGTTTGTGTAAGAGAGACAGAAGAGAAGCGAGGAGCCAGGAAGGCGGCTCACTGCACTGCAGTAATGTAGGTATTCAAACAGCAGTGGAGACATTCCCGTGGCTGCAGCTCCCTGGACCCTTTCTGTACTTTAGCCAGTGGCTGCTGAGAAGTGACTATTTAGAAGCCCTAGTGTAAATTTTATGTTGTTAAGAAGGCGGGCACTGCTTATTCTTCTTGTCTGTGCCTGTTAAGCATCCTAAGGGCACATCTCCTTGGTTGTGCCTTTGGATCAATTCATGTCATACTGAAGGTAAGGAATCTGAAACAGCCTTACATACGCTAAGGTGGCCCACATGCCTTTGGGCTTCTAAAGCATAGTTTATGTCAACTTTCCTTCCAAGGTCTCATGTCCAACAGGACCTTTTCTAACTATCTGTTCCTTGTAATCAAAGTCCATTTATAAACTGAGGACAAGGATTACTTTCTTGCTCTACAGAATGCTCTGTATTAGTCCAAGGGTAAAACAGGATGACTCTACTTAGAGCATTTTCATCTTGCCACATGATGCCAGTATTCCATTTAATGTCTCTCGATCGGCGTTGCAGGCACAGCAAATAAGTAGCTTTGTGTGTTTATTTGTTCCTGTCACCGTTGTACTGCTGCTTGCATTGCCTTTCAGCAAACCATGTGCAGGAAGGTTCTACCATCAGAACCACTGTCAGAAAGCAATTGTGAAACTTCGTATTGCGGTCCTTGTGGGATACGCATTTTCAATTCAGTTTCTATGAGCGCTGCCACCTGCACATTAAGCACATCATTCAGTCTAGCCCTCGTCAACAAAACACTTAAGGATTTGGCTGAGTGCTTTCCTCAACAGGGGCCTTCTACTCCAATTCTGAGTTCACTGCAGTCAGTGTAAGCTTTGACAAGAGCTGCAAGTAGAGCAGCCCCAACCTTCCAGCTTCAATGAGTATGTGAATTGTCCTTAAAAGTTTTTATTCTACTTTCCTAACCTTGACTGTTAATATCTTCCTAATGCAACTCTCCTTGAAGTGCTGCGCTTTGTCATGCCTTATTCGTTTTGCCTCTTTATATATTAAGTGGAGGACTAATGTAATGTTGCCGGATAGCATTCTGTTTGTTTTCTGGGCGCACTATTTGTTTCGTAGCTGATTCTCATCCAGATGGATGCAGAGGCCCTGTAGGTGCCTCAACAGAGTGCCGTGCAGTCCCGCAGTACTCTCACCTAACATCTTATGAGGCGTGTAACTGCAGCAATTCATCCATCACCAGTTTGTATTATACCTTTAAAAGTGAGCAACAAGAGATGCCCTCTCTCTCCCTTTCAACTGTTTTCCACCATTTTCAGCTACTGCTAACTCTAGTCACCCCAAGTCTTCAGAGAAAATGTTGAGGTTTTTATATAGCTGTAGCCTGTTTTCCCTGTCTCTGTTAAATATGAAGTAGTTACGTCTAGGGTTTTCTATTATTGAAGGCTAAGAGTGACTGGAGAAAGGAGGTAAACATGGACCTATCTTCAACCAAAACACTCAACTCTCATTGATTTAAAAGAGAATTGAGCATGTGTTTAAATGCCTTTATAAATTAAGGCTAATAAATGTAAAATACGTCCTTAGCATATGTAAAATTTTAATTCAATTTTCCTCTGAACCCACAGGTCTTGGTAAAAAATAGATAAGGAGGAAACAGTATTTTCAACTTGCATAGTTCTAAACATGCATTTTAATTTAGTTCTGGTAATTTTAGTTCTTTCAAAACCAAGACTTTAAAAAAGCAGTAACTCCTTGACTTAACCATCTACTGTGTTTATTTAATATGTGAGTCAGATCAAGTGCAAATTGCCTTTTAGAAGTTGCTGGATCAAAAAGCTTGTTTTATCTAGGGCTGACGATTTCCCCTCACATTTAATAACTTTCTACTCACCAAAAGGTGTCAAAGTTCCCCTTTTCCAGTACAGCTATGTCAAGAAAAGCCATCATTTTGTCTTATGTTCATTGCCATTGAAATAGTATCTACATAGCAGTATTTTCAATCCCGGATATAATTAATAATGATTTATATAACATTTAATAACAGTATATTTAACAACAGTTTAAGAAGATGAAAGTTCATGAACATTATTGACTTAATCTCCTACTTTCAAGTTCTGTATCACAACTGAAGTGTTGATTATAACATGCAAGTTGCATCCTCAGCAACATAATTCAGTCAATTTATATTGATATTTTGAGGTTTCTCATTCTACATGTCTGCTTTTATTCTAATTTAGAAGCAGAGAGAGGTTAACCAGGATTTAAAGGAAATACAATAGACAATTATACATTCCATTGCATGCCTGAACCATTTGCAATTATGAGTGGTATTGAATTTTTGTAAACTGAATTTCTAATTGAACTTCAGGAAATATTTGCCATCACTACATTTTATAAAAGATAAAAAGTGTTGTGGAGGGTTCAGGTTTTTTTAATTAACTATTAAGCAAAGTAGACAGTATTACCTTTCAATCTTCAATAGAAAAGTCAACAAGAAGGGTAGATTAACAAAGTAAACACCAGCAATAACCCTTTGTTCCAAATTAAATATTTTGATAAATAACATCTTTAGTTCATCAAAACCTGACAAACTTCATTCTTTGAAAAAAAAGCACTGGCTATAAAGGTCTCAGAGCCAGCAGCAGCCACTTCTGGTAATTCACAGAGAATGGATGAGGTGCCATAAATTGACAAAGTCATTGTTGCTTTCCCTGCTTTCTTTAAAGGGAACATGGGTGAAAAGGGAATCTAGGGAACTATGTACCACTCGAGTAACTTTAATGCCAAGAAGAACTCTAGTGAACAAATAATTCATCAATCTGTTCATAAGTAAATGGAAAATTATAAAGAGTTGCCACCAACTCTCTTCTCATGTAACTTGTCCTTGGAAAGTAACTTTCTTTACAGTGGGATAATGGCACTTGTGGGTAGAATGGGAGCCATGAATATTTTATACCTTCATTCTTAGTAAGGCTCTTCACAATGTTTTACATGATACTCACAAGGCAGCTACAGAATCATAGTTTAGATGAAAGAACCCTAACCTGCAAGCAAAATCATGCTCAAGAAATACTTTTCAGCAGTTTCTTGACAAAAGGGGAAGAAATATTTATGCAGCTCTGCAGGATTTTGTCTTCACTCTATTCTAGTCTATTTTCACTAGCAGTCTGGATGAAGGTTGCTTATACTAAAAAGGACAGAATTACTACAGCTGTGATGCAAGGAAGAAAAGCCTTGAAAATGGAGAAATAATTGGGAAAAAGCTGCACATTCAATAGGGACAGCTGAAAAATGCTACACATAGGCAGAAATAAGCAAGTGAACTAATAGGGAATGGGGAGCACTGGACTCCCGTCTCCAATCTAGATAGGTTGGAGCATTGTGCAGTCATCAATGGCATGAAATTTAGAAACAACTCATGCTGGATTCTGAACCTGGGATGGAGTAATGCTGGGCACAGGTATAAATTGAGAGAGGAGTGGCAGGAGAGGAGTGGCTGGAGAGCATCCCTGAGTAAAGGGATCTGGGGACTCTGGTTGACAGCTGGAGTAGGAGTGAGCAGTGTATCCTGGCAGCCAAGAGGGCATCTTGGGATGTATCAGAACCAGCCGGTCAGAAGAGGTGATTATCCCGCTGTGTTCAGTGTTGATGCGGCCTCCCCTTGAGTAGTGTGTGCAGTTCTGCACCCACAATTTAAGAAGGATGTGAAGGTCCTTGAATGCATCCAGAGGAGGGCAACAAAGCTGGTGACAGGGCTGAAGAAGTGTCCCATGAGGGGTGGCTAAGGACATTTGGTTTGTCTAGTTTGGAGAAAAAGAGGTTGAAGTGCGACCTCATTGCTCTCTACAGGTTCCTGAGGAGGGGAAGTGGGGAGCAAGGTGCTGATCTCCCTTGTATCCAATGATAGGATGCATGAGAATGGTTCAAAGCTCCATCAGGGGCATTTTAGACAGGTCATTAGGGAGCATTTCTTTACTGAGAAGGTGGTCAAACACTGGAACAGACTTCCTAGAGGTAGCTGATGCCCCAAGCATGTCAGTGTTTAAGAGTCATTTGGACAATACCGTTAACAACGTGCTTTATCTTTTGTCAGCCCCCTTAGACAATCGTAGATCACTTTCAACTGAAATATTTTATTCTGTTCCACAGACCAGGTCTCTAGGGAGTGTCTGGCATTATAATAGATTTTGAGCTGCCCATGCTACTGAAAAAAGGAAAATAGCATTCTGGGGTGTATAAATCTACAAGTACAGCCAGAACATGAAACAATTGTTTGATTCTGCTTACTAATGTCAAGGCTCCTTCTGAAGTCTTCAGTCAGTTTTCATCAGCATTTCTATGACAGATTTGGACTAACCAATGTTCAAAGAAGAGCAGTAGGAACAATAAGAAGTTTAGCAAATGTGTCTGTAAGGACAGACCAGAAGAACTGAAGACCGTGCAGTCCAAGGAGGGAAGGACTGTAGGACATATGATAATGGTCTCCAAGTATGTAAGGCTGCTTCAAGAAAGAGAATGTGTACTTTGAGCCCAAGGTGGTGAACAAGCTCAGGACACTGGAACAGCCTGAGGGGCTGCAGGTCTCTCTGAGTAGAAATGTTTCTAAACAGGCTGGAAAAACATCTCTCCAGAGTAACCCTAAGGCAGGCAGGTGCCCATTCCAGTTCCCATCCACCCATACTTCTCCAGGCTCTTCTGGACAAGACAAAAGCATGTGAAATGATATAATATATATACACACAATTAGTTTTGTTTGTGTTTATGTTTTGTGTTACTGCTGTAAAATTTAACTTGCCATTCAGTTCGACCCATCTTCTCATAAAGTTCAGATGCTAACGTAATACGAGGAAGAAAACACTTCCGCCCCCACCCCTTCTTTAATTTTTGTGGATGTGGCTTTTCCAGATGGTGTTTGTGAACAAGGAAATCAAATATATATGTATATTGGCTACACTCACTGTTATTTCTGCTTTGTTGTGGTGGTTTCTTCAGCAAATACAGATATATTCTTAACGACACAGGTCGTCCGTTTTGGATGGTCTAAACAGAGGATTCTGGATTCCAACTCCAGATTCGAGGATAGTATTCTATCTGGTAGAACTCCTTTTCTTCTATGGGACAGCAATTATCCTTTTCTTCTGTTTACAAATATTTGTTGTGAAATTTTCTCCTGCATTTCTTCTACAAGTTTACTTTCTCGGAAGGAAAATTCCTATTGCACACATTGGCTACCTCAAAAATATTTTGGTTTTGCTAGAAGTATTTACTGGTTCCAATTCTAATTCACTTAGTTTTCAGGCTAAATTTAGGTCATTGGTAATGCCTGAAGCGAATATGTATTTATTTTGTCCATATGTGAAATTTGTCTTTAATTTTCTCTTAGGTAAATTTCAATGGGCCCCATTGAATGCTGAAATTAATGTCTTTTAGCACTAAAAATACATGCTTTAGTTCTATCAAATTTGAGATCATGCAGAAAATGCTACTCCTTAGGTGTCAAATTTCTCATGTCACTTAGTCACATATTTATGACTCTTATATCTCTTCTGAAATGACACATGGTATTTGGAATATTGCAGAAGACAGCAACCTCTGAATCAGTCATGCAAACCAGTAGCTATTATCTCATATAGGGCACAGATATGAGACCTTTTCAAATACTCTGGTACATGTTAACAAAAAAAATTGGCTTTTAAAATGGTGCTAAGGAAAGGAAGGGAGATCAAAAATAGCTGAAAAAAAAATCAACTGAGTGATTTTTGCAGGATTCCTGGATCCTTTTATGGTGTGGGATGCTTGAGATCCTAACATAGATGTTACTCAGTCTTCAGTTAGCATCAGCACTGCATTAGCAATCATCTCATGGCTTTCTGTGACGGGGAAAGAGCTGGTTGTCTCCTATGCTTTGCCGAGTCTCATGCTACAAGTTAAGCCAGACCCAACTAAAGACGTTGCATCTGGTGTTTAGGACCACCTGAGCCAGCTGAACATTTACTTGTGCCACATTGGGAATACCCTCCCTGACACTATTCCAGAGGAAAATGTAAAGCTGAAGTGTCTCTTGCTGGAGAGTATTTCCAATTTTTTTACATTGATCAACACACTGGACAACAAATGTTTGTTGAAACTGGAAAGGGGGAAGCCTGCCTTTGAGATCTGCTTTTTTTTTGCCTTACCCATGGTGGTGATTAGCGTGGTAGTGCTCTAGGCTCAGCAAATACTTACTCAGGCCCAGGATGGTCTGTTGCACAGTGAACTGTCCATGTGGCAGGTTGCCTCTCTTGAGGAGAAAGGGGTGAGAGCTGTTCTGAGAGGAGAATTTAGGGAGTCTTTCCTTCAAAAGAGAGGAGGGTTTGGAGTACAGGTTTGAAAGGTATTTAGGAATCTGAGGATGTACGGAAAATTTGGTGGTTTACTCAGAGCACCTGGGATTATTCATTTGGTGCCTAACAGCCCAGCCCAACCCCTAGAATGAAATACTGAATGGGGATAGGATGTCTGCACGTTGTGTATGGCTCACAGGGCAATTAACTGCCTTAGCAGAACTGTCTTGGTCAGACCCCTTACTGACAGCTAATCTCACTGGATTTCCAGGGGACTCAGCTTCATGTGTTATATTGTCAATTTGAAGCTCTCTGATGGTAGCCGTGAGGCCTTGTTGGCCCCACTTGGACTACATTGCCTAAGCCCACCCCCTTAACTTAGCTTGTGACAAGGCACCCTGCTTTTCTGAAAGAGGTGTGCAGGTCAGGAAGAGGATGAATTGAAATTGTGGCTATGCAGCAATGAACAGCAGCGTATTAAACTGGTGTAGCTATACAGCTCACATCGGTTCAGGTCAAAGCTTTGACGGAAATGCTTGGGTCTCTTTGTATGGACATTTGGAGTTGGGCTCACAGTCTGTAACTCCTTTCTGCAGAATAACAACTCCTACCCAACCCAACCCAACCTCTCTCTGAGACCTGTTACTGACATCAATGACTAGAAATATTCATCATCATAAAAGAAGGACCATGATTCAGATTTTTTACTCATTAGCTGAGGATCTTTTTGCCAACTGTTGGGAACCTTATCAGCTTTCTCTCTCACTCATGCAGCCCACTTGTGTCAAAATAAAGGCTTTAATACGGTGTTTTGCATTAAAATGGAGATAAACTGTGCGTTTGCTTGAAGGAGAACAAGACAGAATAAGCCAGATCTTCAGCTGACATACATTTGTCCCAGCTCTTTAAAGATAATGAAGCTATACTAATTTACATTAGTTAAGAAGCAGAGCTGCTGTCTCTCATACAGACTCCTCTGCAGATCTCCTTCAAGCTCATAAGAAGTGACTCTGGTGATGAGGTGCAGCCCTTACAGCTTCCAGCAAATGTTTTGGATAGGTCAGAAACAGTCTGAATCATGCCTCCACTGAAGATCATCGATAGGCAAGAATTAGTTGTAAGTAAAAGGTTGAATTCTTATACTTTTCCCCAGACTGGCTTTTAGTACTCTTGAGCAAAGCTGCTCCATCTCACCTTTGCCTTTAGGACAAAGGTTTTGCGTTTTTTCATGACTGCTTGGTATTTGTTATTCCAAATCTAGATGAGGACCCACTCCATCCTCTCTGGTATCCACCTTTTCCCTGCCTCCTCTTGCCTCTTGATTGCTAGGCAGTGGGGAGGTTTTTAGCTTTTCCCCCTCTGCCTCACTCGCTTGACTCAAATTTTCTTGTACGGCCACCTGCTAAGAGGGAGTCAGGTGCCATTTACCTTATCTGCATATGTTTCCAGCTGCTATCACTCTGCCTTTTAAGGTGACAAAAGAAAATAAATTTCAATAATTTGGATTTAGAATAAGTAATAAGGGTTGAAGTGATTCATTATTGTTGTATTATTTGGAAAACACAGACAGTCATTGGCCTTCATAAGCCCACGAGGTGAGACTACAGCACTGGGGATTCACCATTTGGATTACAAGCATGCAAGTTCCACTGCATGCAAGCTGACTCTCTCAATCCTTTTGCAGACTGTGTAATTCATGCAAACTGAAAGCAAAAGTATCGATAACCAAAGAGGAGTCTATTTGTCCCTCCTGTTTTCCTTCTTTGGGAAGTTCATACAGTTTTCATGTCCTATGACATTATTTTGTAATCCAGTGAATGGCTGCATAACCAACAGCCTGACAGCCAGGGGCCGTGGGAACACAGACACTTAAAGCCCCATGACTGCGAGGCTCTGGGACAAGTGATACCGAGCAGTCAATGAAATATTTAGCAGAAATGCAGCAATTTTATTCTGTTGAGTAAAGCAAATTGCATCCCTCCCAAACATAACTTCTTTTAAGAAATTAAATATTATTTTTTTAATGGAAATTTTCTGTGGATTTGTGTGTGAGAGCACATGAGCCATCTGAACTGCTTTTTTTTTCAAAATCCAGTGTGGAAAATTTCTGTAGCTGCAGGTACTTTTCTGCCTTTGAGTCAGAGTATCCACTGAGATGTAATATTCATTTCATTAGGCTCGTCAGTGTTAATGCTGTTCAGCTCCATTTAATGAAAACAGTAAATTAGCATGTGCAGTAGTTCTCTTTCACTAGCTGATATATGATGAAATTTCCCATATTACCAGCCAGTACATCTTCAAGAGTAACTAGAAACAGTGGCTTAAGGGATTTTAAAAACGTGTGGTTTTAATGGCAGTAATAGCCAGTATATGCTATTTAAGAGAGAAAAGGAAAAAAAACTGGTAACACCCAATAACAAAACCTTGTCCAACTCATCTTCTACCCTGGGAGTTTGAGTAGCTATTGTTCTTAAAGAGCAATGGTCTTTGAATGCATATTTCAGCAGCATTACGTACTTTAGAATAAGGATTATTGTTCTGAAGTCTGCTCTCATAGTCTTTTTTTTTTTTTTCTTTAGACTTTTAACTTCTGGATGTGTGCTTGCATCTGATTGAATAAGTGCTTATTCGACTGTCTTTGCTGATTGCTAGGCAGGAAAGACTTGAATTACTAGCTGTTTTTCAGGAAGTTAAAACGGAGTACAACAGATTCTCATCTGATGTTAACCAGTTGCTCTGATTAAAATAGAACTGAACTGTGCTGATTTGCATCAAAGGATGGGGAATAAATCCAATGAGGAAGCACTGAGGACACTTCTGTCAATGACAGAGGGAGCCCAGTGCCTCAGAAGCCCAGGAGACTTCATCAGGCCACAGCTAAGCACCTGTTTCCGAAGGAAACTTTGAACGACCAGTAAGGGGAATAAATGAAACATCATATAGTTCATCAGTATTGGCTTGTGGATGGCCTGAGTCTTCCTATAAAAATCAGCTACTGAGTTCTTCTGTAGTTACATGTGCCTACAAAACCTTCAGAAAGAAAAGTTGGAGATGGATGAGAATGAAAAATGCAAAAGGAACTCAAAATAATCCATTCTGCTGGAGGAAATATGGGAAAAATTCCACGTATGAGCTTGCACATCTCCTGAAGTTAAAAAAGAGAATGGATAGGTGTGAAGAAAAAGCAGTTTTAGTGACTTTGTAGTCAAACTGTTCTGCTCACGTGGCGAGGAATCTCTGACCAGGTCTTGCAGCTTGCAAGGCACCCAAACACTAGAGACACTGCACAAGGCACCAAGTCATGTTTAAAAGTCACATTTCCCTTGGCTAGTAGGTCTGCAGTGGTGAGATGCTGCTCATCTGTGAGTGATGAAAAGCCAGGGCTCATAACAATTACGTTTTCTGAGATCACATATCCCAGAAAACACATTGCTTTTCCAAGATAGACTCGTTGCTGGCTTCATCCTGCTGGCCATCAGCAGCTACTCAAAGTTCTACAGTACCAAACCACACGGCCCTTGCAAGTGAGTTTTTTCTCTGCAGAAAAGACAGGGGTGCTTGGAGAGGTAACCTGAGGACTGCTGCACTCACTGCATTTGTTTAATTTTGGCCGGGCTGCCATAGGACTGTGCAGAAATAAGTCTTGCAGAGACTGAACAATGTGGTAGATCATCTTTATTTAGCTAGAAGTGAACTTCATAAATTGAAATTTTAATTTTATTAACCTAAACTTTATTTCTCCCAATTACTTTTATGTAGTATGTATCTATATACGATATACTATATATATAGTCTCTTAGTGTTATACTCCATATGGGCAAGTCAAAAATCTTGTCCCATAGACAGATGGAGCAAATGAAGGAGAATATATTATAAATGCAAATAGAATTATTTAACTGGTGGCTTGCTCATGGTTTTAGGTTCTTGCTTTTCTAGTCTGTGAAGTTTCTTTCTCACATGTGGTAACACTTATCATAAGGCAGTGATCTCCTATTGCATTTCTTACTTCTTTATCATGTATTTTTCAACTAAACATTGTGTATTTTTGAACTAAATGTGAGAATATTGTATATAAAAAAGATGAGAATAGAAGTATCTTTGAACTTCTTGCATATATTTTAAATCTTATCGTGAGGAGTATAATCTATGATTTTTGTGCTAAGGCGGAGTGTGGGGTGGTACAGTCTCTGCCCCTGCTTTCCAGATATAGCTACTTTCTCTCTTTATTTTGGATCATTCCAGAAGAATGTTATGTTGTGGAGGACTATATTGATTCCACTTTAAGATGTAGACTTTTTGAGTACTGCATCTGTATCATTTATGCTTGTCGAGTGATGAATTGGGTATCTGAATGTTTCTTCGCATTGCTGAAGTTTAGAAGGTCTGTTTGTGAAGACTGATAAAAATGGCAAAGCATGGAACTGCTTCAGGGCATATATTGGCTTCTCTTCACAAACTTCGTGTTGAATGACCACTGAGCAAGGAGCCACAGCAATGGTATTGTAGACAATTCATGTTGTTCTTTATTTTTGGAAGATATCAGTGTTGTGGTGGTAAAGGATATGAGGGAAGACACTTTGTTATCGATGTCCTCCTTTAAATGTTATGCTAGGTGATAAGTTTTCCTTTTATTTCTGTCAGCCAAACTCCACTGCTTGTGTAATGGTTTGTACTGTGTTTTTTCACCTGCAGTTAAAAATCTCTGTACATGATAGACTGGCAGCAGCATTTCATTTTATTCAGCTGACTTTTTATGGAACTAGTGGGTCAGTTGCCATACAACTACCAGGCCAAAATAAAATGTAGGCTTGCCTTTATTTTTCTAAGCATTGTATTTAAAGTCAGCAAAGGCTTAACAAATTCCCAGAAGCCTCCCTGGATAAGATGGAAACTCTGGGATCTAGAGCTTCCCTGGAGTGATTTGAGTGTTTCCATGCCTACCCTGTGCAGATCCCTGGCCCCAGTCTGCATCTGCTGTGCCTTTGTTTTGAACAAAATGGTTTTTCTGTTGCCTGGGGCCCAGTCAGGCAGTGTGTGACTGATGCTGCAGCTCACTAATGGAGTAGTGGTAAATGCAACCTTGTCTTTTCCTAATTTTCTTCTTAGTGCACAAGTAATGTTATAAAACATGGGATTCCCACTGGTACAATGAAAAAGTATGCTAGAGGAAAAACGTAGTTCCAAGTGCTTCCTCCCTTTCCTCCTCCTTCCTCCTGGGTAATGTCTCCTGTACTCTTACATCATGTTTAACTGTATTAGGTAATTTAAGAGCTGAATAAAGCAATTGTTTCATGGAGGATAAAAGAGTCTCTTAACACTTTTCTTCCTCTCCTGTTGCTGTTCATTTTGTACAATAGTAATGGGAACGCTGGTCTTAAGAAATTTCAATTATCCTCTAGATTTATTGAATAAATGACCTTTTCTGGTTTTGGTTGGTTGAATGGGGTTTTTGCAGGGGTGGGGAGAGCAACACTGATTTGCTTTTTATCCCTGGTTAATGGCCTGTTTCTCATGTCTGTTTCAGACTATTTCTGTGAGTTGGGCTTTTTGACTGGCCTCACTGCACTTGCACATTAACAACAATGTATTTTGAGGTGAGATGTGGAACAGAAGATTGGATAATTTTTAGCCACTCTTTTTTTTCTAAATTTCATTGTGATACCCTGGTACATAAAAAGATTATAATTGTGTTCCTGTCCTGGTCTTATTTAGTTAAAGTGAAGTTTACTGTCTACTGGACTAGATGGACTAATGAACAGGACATTTATGGGTATTGGATTAGATGAACGATTGATCTGATTCAGTGTGCAATCACTCTTGTGGTATTATTGCTAAGTAAGAGTGAAAGTGTGAACTCGTTTTTTAAAAAATTCTTTTGTGTTTCACTAGCTCCAGAAATCACAAAGCATTAGACTAATCATAGAAACCACTCAGATTTTCAGAAGTTCAGTGGGATCCATGAATCTCTTACTAGTCAGCCTCTGCTTTAGATGCTGAAAAAGAACCCAATCATATGCTGTTCCTCTTCCCATTCCTATTAGGCTGCATAAAGATGTCGTTTCACCCTTTAGTGCCCCAATCTCCCTTTCTATCTCTCTCTCAAAGAAGGGAGTTAGGGAAATTGCCGTTTAGTTCTTCCAAAAGATTTAAAGGAAGTGAGAAATACTTTCTGCTGAAAAGATCAAGGGGTGTCCGGTAACCTGCTTCTCCAACATTTCCCTAGGGTCACCCTACAAATGAAGAAAATGTTATTACTACTCAAACTAATGATAGAGTGAGTGTACTTAAAAGCTTGGGGTTGTCTCAGTGCCAGTAATACCAAGGAGAAAAAAAAAAGTTAATCAGCTTATGTGACTTGGTTATGCTCAGATTCTGGAGGTATGTTTGAATCAAAATAGCTTACTTTCCTGGAAGTGTACTGTTCAGGGTACAAAACCTTGCTCCTTGCAAATTCTACCACAAAGGGAGATAAAAACATGGTATCCTTCAGCTTTACTATTTGCCTGGGACCTCAGGGAACAGGTTTGCTTCTGAGATCACAGCAGTGGCTCCCAAGGAGAGTGCAGATTTCCATCTGTGCCTGTTCTAACCATGCTTCTCAGGGGGAGAGAAAGCAAAATCTCTCCACCTATGCGGTTCACTGCAGTTTCCTATTCTTTAAATTGCCTCTTTTGTCTACTTTGAATACTGATGCAGAGCATTCCAGCAGTCTGTTTGATCAAAAGCCACCACCATTTTCCAAAGAGCCCACCTCACCAGAAGCAGGTCTTCACCAAGCAGTTGGGATCAAGATCTTGAAGGTGGTTTCATGGCAAAGCTATCCAGAAGACTTCAACTATGTACACATGCGAATTCTTGGATCAAAATATATACACAAATAAACCGTATGTCTAAATAAGTCAAGTTGAAATAAGAAAACAAGGCATCATACCCATTCCAGGACTATGATTATAACTAGAAACTCTATACGGCACAGCTGATATAAAACTATCCAATATGTATTAGGTCAGGCTGAAGGCTGACATTTTTAATGCTGCTTGCCAAAGCTGAAAAGGAAGTTAGTCTAAGCCAAGGGGGGTAGCCATGGTCATCCACCCATCGTCCTGACTCCCTCTGTCCAGGGAGATCTGTAAGTGCCAGGCAGACAGTTGGGAGTGGTTTGATTTATAGGGCATGAACAAAACACAGACAATTTAGTTACCCTGCTTTTGGCAGTGAATAGCCCTCGAGGAACAAATTCTTGTCCCACATCACTGCTCTCTGAAGAGAGAATGCCCAGAGCTTGCTTCTCCTTGTCAGGAGACCATTAGCTGCCCGGCTGTAAGCTGTGAGTCTGAACTGCAACATGGACTTCTTGCACACAGCCTGCATTTGCAGATCCTTTATTGCCTACACATCCCCCCTTTTGAAAACTTCCAGGTGCCTTTCTGATAAACTGTTTTTTGTTTAATATTAAAACTGCTTTCATATAACCTTTAATAATACAACCATGAGGTAGAACTCTCTTACTTTTTTCCCTATGTTTTTGCTAAGTCGTGTTTATGTATGAAGCAAATTATAATATTCAATAACTTCACAATCTTATGAGTTTTTATAAATATTTAAAACCGTTGCACTCTCTTTAAAATTTCCCATGCATTAGAAATGCATGAGACTGTAAATTAAATTTATACTGCATGTTTGAATATTGAATGTCACTATACTCTAAAGTTATTTGGACTAAAGCACATGAAATAAACTAATACAAATGCAGTGATTTACCTTGACATAGTTAGTTCCTCTATTGCTTGGCAGTTTGTACAAGTACAGAAAAAAGAATACACACATTTCAAATTGTTCAGGAAAGTCGATTATCAGGTCAGAATTGTAATTTGCAAAGCCAAATAAACTAATGGTAGGCATGGAACAATTTCAGATTTTGAGGTGATTTCTTTTCCCTTTTTTCCCCTTTGGCTTCTGTTGCTTATTTCCTTCCATTACGGATCTCTTTTCTCTGTATCTTGTAATGTAAGCGAGTCACATAGGTAATGGGAATACAGTATGTGTTTATTTCCATCCAGACTCTCTCTCATTCAAATCATATTTCATTTACCTCAATTTTCTGTCCTTGGAAACAGAAATTAAAAGATCCCTTGAACAGTCTTCAAGAAGTGTCCTGGCTGCTGCTACCTCGCATTAATGAAAACTGTAGTCAGTCAAAATTAGAGAAACAAGAAACAAAGTGAAGGTACAATTTGCACTGCTTAAATGATGAACTTCATTTCCCTTCTGTTCCTTACTTATTTTAAGGCTGTCCTCAAAAAATACCGATAAGTATTTTCACATGTAGCGATGGAAAAGCATTGCTCAGCCTTACCAGTTAGGCAGGTTCTTCAATTTCCTCTTGCCAGGTTTCCACAATCAACAATGAGGTAAGAAACAGGCAATTTTGTTTCTTTGCTATTGTCACTATGTACTTCTTTTAAACAAAATGAATTTGCTTGACCAAGAGATGTGCAGGATGGAGGACTCACAATATCCATAAATGTAGTCAAGGATTCTGAAACAAGCCTAGAAATGTAGAAAATTTAGGTAGGTTCAGGGGTTTAAAGCAAGAAGTGGCCATGAGTCTTGTTTAGCTTCCTCGGTGCAGAAGTCACACACTTTGCCTCAAACAGATTCACAAGCTTTTAGTCCAATTTAAAACAGTCTTTCAGAAGGCATCCAGTCCTGGCCTGGATGCATCTGGAGGTGGAGAAACCACTTCTTCTGTGCGTTACCCTTTCTGTTCCAAAATATACAGAGAATTTCAGTTGAAATTTGCCTAGTTTGGGTACTTTTTTTTCCTATGTTCTTCTCTTAGGAGATAAACACCTTTAATATAATAATATTTTATTTCTGTGATGGTAATCAAGTTGTTGCTCATCCTTCTCTGTTACAGACTGAACAGACTGCCCTCTGAAACATGACCAAGGGGGGAAAATGCAGAGCACGGAGCTGACACAGAGGTATTCATCACCAAAAAGACGAGTGGTAATAGAGTGACAGTCATGTGGTGCATGGGTGCTGTGCAGGGAGTGGAGGGAAGAGGTCACAAAACCCAGACTGGTTAATCACACGCTTTGGAAACAGAAAAATCAATTGACTATGACCCTGTGAGGCATGTGTGCGGTGTTTGGTTCACAGTTCTTTCACTGTGAAAGAGGCAAGAACTGTAGCTCAGAGTTAGAAAAGTAGCACAGAAAAAGAAGCACAGTTACTACTACCTAACTGACACTAATAATTATGTGATAAAGGCTAAAAGTGATCCTTAATCACCTGTCCTGTAAGAGCACTGATGGCCATTAAAGAAATGAACTCTGTTAGTAAGGAAAACACCATGTCCAAAAATCAGCAGAGTCAAAAAGAGTTTAAATTTATTTGGCTATCAGTAGCAGGACTGGAAAAAAGTACTTAAGCATGAGTTATGGCTCTATTTCATGTACTACAGCCTGTAGCAGTGGATATTTTAATAAACTTCGCTAGGAAGAAAATAAAATGGATTCTGTGAAAATACCTGAGGTGTTTTGAAGATACTCGAATCCAAGGAAATATATTTTACGGCAAGCATCCTTATAATGCAGAGAAGCAGGGGACATGTAGAGGACCTAATGAATATAGAACAGGCTTGGGAAAGTAAGTGCTGGTGAATTTAAGCAAACCATGTGCCTTGAAATGTAAAACAACCAAAGTATATTTCTTCAGTACAACAGCGAGTAGTAGCATACATTTATTAGCCGCAGAGTAACTGAACTCCCTATCATGTTAAATGCAAAATCCCTGAAGGAATAAAATGTTTTGATCGAAAAGAAATGGGGGCTCCATACAATGCAGCTGAACCCGTTAACAACATTTGCTCTTAAATTGCCTTGTAGGGGAGCTGTGTAAGTGTCCATGCTACCCCAGCAGGCAGCAGGCACACAAGCAGAGCATGGTGATGGAGAAGGTGGGTGATGGGATGGGAGGAGGTGCCATGGGGGTTGGCAGGGGAAAGGGTGCAACGTGGAGGTGTCACCTCACACTTTGAAGTCACTGATGGCACCACTGCTGCCGTGACAAGCAACACCGGCAGCATGAGAAGAAGATAAACCATTTTTAAGCACAGCAGCTTTAAAAGTGTGTTACGTCCAAAGCTGACTGGCAAAAAATCTACTTTTTTGGGACTCTTTTGCTGCTGCTGCACTAGTTACCTCCCTGCTTGGCTGAAGTCTCAAACCAACCCAGGTAAAGAGTGTTTCTACTTCCTGATCCAAGATGTTGTGTAGGAAAATAGTAGGCATATAGTAGAAGAAAGTCCTTCCTGATGAAGCAGCCTGAATACCGTAATGATATCTGACAAATAAATGCACTACACAGATGTAGGTATTTCTTTAACATCTGAAATTAAGTTAATCAATTTACACAGGCTGTTGAATGTGAAGCAAAAGCAAGGCAAATCATGGCAAGGCTGCAGACAGTTCAGCTCTTGCACAGTGCAGCAGTGCTCATGGAAGTTATGGAGAAGAGCGCTCATCCTCAGCTCTTCTCCCAGCTAAGTATAGAACAACATTAACTGGACTTTGCATAGCTGGACATTGATCACACACTTTTTTCCTAGGAGAGTACAACATTTTTAAAAGCTGTGTATTATTCTCAGGGAGACAATTCCTCAGGTAACCACTTGATGTCTTTACCCATCTCTTCACCCTGTAAACTCGAGCAGCTTCAAGGACAGTTGTCATTGCTGTTGTTTCCATGAAGGAGCTCACTTTACTGCTCTGGGGACCTGGAGGATCACCTTGTCTATGCTTTAGGAAATAATGTTGCTACACACTTGTCACAAGCTTCATATGAACCATTATAGGAAGAAAATGTCACTTGTTTTAAAAACAAATCTTATTTCACTGATATTTTCTTGCTCTGTTTCTCATAAACACCAGGACAGGTGTCTCCAGGTGGGCTCCAAATTGGAGTCCTCGCCATGCTCTCTGGGCTGAGGAGGGTGGCTGAGCTTGGAACTGTCCTTTAGGAGCTGCTAATGTTTTTTCCTCACCATGCCATCCCACCTCTGTGCGTCCATAGGATTTCCTTATCATCCTTTCTCACTTTCTCTGGGCAGACAAGGGCTCCAGCCCGTTCTTTAACTTCCCACCCCAATGGGAACCCTTACTGGTGTGACTATTTTAGTCTGAGTGTAGGCTGTTACTGGATTTCTAGTTGTCCTGAGAAAGTGCAAATACCTGTGCTAGGCTGTCCATGACCTGTTAAACTTGGTGCCACCAACACATGCTGGTCTTATGGCCCTTCTTCTGTTCCTTCTGGTGCTCCCACATTCAGACCTCACGATACTGTCTCTGTTCACACCGATCTTAAGGTTTCTGGTACCGTTCTCTAAATACTCAACAAAGCTCTTCAGTGATCCATGTCCTCACTGCTGCTACTCATCAGCATTATGAAGTGTCCTTGTGATTCCTAATAATTTAGAATATATCATTCAGCATCTGCCTTTGAAAAACAATTCAAGTTGTTAACAACTTGAAATGAAGAATACCTCAGGAAAAAATACTAAGCTGCAATGAATATATATAGTGAGAGGAAGCAGAAAACATCTGGGTTCAATGAACTACTTCATTTACATCTTCGTTCTGTTACATGTTACAGTGATTCTGCAAAATAGCTTTGGTTTGATGTTTTCCATGATTATTCTTACCCCAAGCAGATGGATGCGTCTCTGCAGGGGTTTTAGAGCCATTTGCTTTTGTTGCTGTTCATTTTGAAACAGAGATTAATGTCATTTTCTCCAAGTTTTCTCAGCCAGAAAAAAAAAAATGCGGTGCAATGCATAGCTGGTACACCACATGTTTAACTATCCAAAGAGATCTCCAAGAGCAGAAGCGGCAGCCTGGCTCATTAGGGATTTTTATGTAAATATAATGTTGATACATAAAGGAAAATGAAACTTTCAAGGGTCCATGAGTTAAACAAATCAAATAGACTCGCTAGTTTAGCAATCTTAAAATATGTCTAGTAAAAAAGTGTTCAGATGGAGAGTTTTAGTTTTAACTGGTGTGATTCCCATATGCATTTACATACGTATAGGTACTCTGCTAGTATTTCTTCCTGCCATGTTCCTGTGCTATAACAGAAAATGGTTTCTATAATGTAATACCATAGAGACTCTACGGCTAGAGCTGAATCTTCTCCCAGTTGTACTCTAGGATGTTTGATGTTAATTTAGAATGCAGTGTCATTTCCCAGGAGTTATGGGTTAATTCTGAAAAAAAAATTAAACGACCCTCAGATAGATGTTGTACAAACAGTTCCAACTCATCCACAGTCAAAACAAGACGTTTGAAACAACGTTTAAAAGAAGTCCCTTATAGCTCATATCTGTAAGTGTGATCTCAGGGAAAAACAATTGCATTCAAAATTGCAGTTACACAACTAGTTGCAAAATTTTAAAAATGTCAACCTCTTTAAACAAATCATCTTGCGTTTGAAATATGTTTTTGACTTCCTAGGTGGTTATCTTTGGTGTTTCAGGAAACAAAATAATATGTATGAACCAAGAGGCACTGGATAACTGAGGCATCCCATAAAGAGAAATTACTGCGTATGTAAACATCTCGGCAGTGCCAAAACAAGTGAATGTGTGCTGAAAAGCATTTTTATTGCATGCCAGACAGTCTCAGGTAATTGTTTTCTATGAATTTGTAAGGAACAACCTTATTCCATTTCACACAATTTAAACATCCAGTTTATTTTTTATTAAAATATTTTTTTCAATGCTTTAATGCACTTCCAGATACTCCTGGAGAACAGAAGAGCTATCTTCAAGTCCCTAAAAAAATCTAGACCACCTCGAAAAAGTGCCTGAGTTTAAAACATACCCTCATTTTTATTATGAGATTAAATACACATTTTCCTTTTTAATAAGGAGCAGCAATTAACAAATTCCTGTTTTCTAAATGAAATTATGTATAGATCCCTCCTCTGTTTAACATGAAAACCCTTGATCGGACAGGTGGTTTTCCTTCTTCTGCTTCTGAAGACTTTGGGCCAGACTCCTTACTTCCAGAAAAATTTGCCTCTGATGTCTCTTTTTCCTCCTCCTTTTTCCAGGAGACTGAGTCAGCATTATAAGTCCCATGCAAGAATTTATCACACTTTTAGAATAGTTTTCTAGATTTTAGCACATCTGTCCTCCCCAGCAGCTCTGTCTGGCAGCCTCTGAGTTTGAAGGTGCAGAGCAAGCTCTTCACCTTTGCGTGATGTGAGTAATATGGGGAAATTAGGTACACAGAGTAGAAAAGGTCCGTGTGCAGGCTATTTGACACACATCCCAGAACTACATGCCAGGGCTGACGACAGAGTAACAACATGCCGCTGCAGGACCAGCGGCTGGGATGTGATCAGTTGTCTCTGGCTATCCCATCCTCAGAGCGGTCTCCCCAGGCCAGATCTGCGGTCACTGCCTGTGTCTGTCTGCTTCTAATCACAAGCACTAAAGCTCATCATTCTGTATCATGGGCATCAAGAAATCCCAGCAGTGCACCCACACTTGTCTCACAATGCTGAAAAGAAGGTGGAGCCGCAGGACAAGATATGTACCGGGAAATATTCTGTTCTTTTTCCCTAATTGCCAGCTGCTAAAACCAGTTTCAATGCTATCCTGAATTTAGCAAACACTTCAAGAGGAAATCGAAAGTGAAAATTGTTTGAGGCTTTTGGTTTTCTTTTTAAAGCTTTTGCCTTATGAAATGTCTAATTATTCTCACTGTGAAAGAGGTCAAGGATATGAAGATCCAGAGTCTCCTATCATGCGTCAATCCCCCACACCCAAACCAGGGTCTCAGCGGGCATTAACCACTGGTCTTTTTCTTTTAAGTGATCCTTTTCAGATCCTTTCCATGCTTGGAAATGCATGCGGCTTGGTAGGGAGTAAACAGTGCTGCCTGCAAGACAGAAAGGGAAGGAGGAGGTGTCGGCATCTTGTCTTGTTTTGCCAAATGGAACAGTGACCAAATGGGAGAAAATGGAAGAGACGGATAGCATATCCTCACAGAGAGTGATGGGAGGTGCCCTCTGATTTCAGTTCACTCTGAATCAGAGCAGAGGTTCAGCCACTGCTTTCTGAATGGGGTATGTACCTTAGCCCTAGGAACGGTGCCTGTGTGTTCAGAAAGAAAAGGGGACTACGGGCTTCTGGACCTTCAGTTGTTTGTTGTTTATTGCAAATGTATTTAAAATGAAAGAAAAGGGTTGTTCAGATGAAAATCCACCTCCACTTTTTGCTTTTTTCCTTTTGTCCTTTCTTCAGTTTATCTGGCAACTACACTCCTCTCTACCTACAAAAAAAAAAAACCCAAAATAAACCCAAAACAAAAAACCAAAACAACAAAACCAAACTGTAGTTACTTGCACCTGCTTGTACCTACTTTCCTGTTTTATCTGCAGGTGTGTAAAATTACCCAGTCCTGATTTAATCCTTTATCCTTTTTTAACAGATGATGGTGATGTTTGTAGTGACAGATATATGGACATACTTACATAAATGGATCTGAAGCTATGTCTTGTGTTCCTCAAAAGAGTTCCTTACTCAGGTCCCAGCTCCCTTTCTCTATAGCCACGTTTTCCCTCAGTTAAGGGGGTGTAGAGGACAAGCTACAAAGTCCTTCACTCTGGCTTTCCTTAGCATGGACATATGCGTCACAAGCTTTAGTGTAAATCTATTAGAAAAAAAATTGAAAACTATTTATTCCATAAGGCCTGTTCACAGGGAATAGGAGAGGGCCTGAGGCTGGGACATTTGGGTTATCTGTACATGTATTTATACAGAGAAGCAAATTAAATGTGTAGACAAAGAGGGCTTGAGGTATATATCCAGGGAAATGTTGGGAAGTGCAGGAGGCAAGGAGAATCTGGTGTATATTGCCAGGTAGTAAGCTCTGTTTTCCTGAGCAATATGATCTTTCAGTGTTATGCCAGTTTCAGGCAAAAGCCAGGATTTCTGTCCACAAAGTTGAAAAAAAGCAAAAGTAAAGGAGCCAGTGGGAGAAAATTAACAACCAGAATTAAGTTTGAGAGTTCACGTCTAAAATAAAAAGAAAAATCCTACAGTAATGGTTTCTTTTGCTTTATTGTTTACTTTTCATCTAAGAAAATTAACTTGATTTTTGCATAGCTAAACTATACATAATTTAAAAGTACATCATTTCCAAGGGCACTTTTAGTCTAATTTAGTGCAGATAACTACATAGTCACAACAACATTGTCCCCAAAGCAAGTGTTTTAAACCTCATAAATTCAGAGTTAAGCTTAAATTTAAAAGAAAATGGAAAATGTCATAGTATGACATCTCAAGACCAAGTTAAAACTTATTTGTATTTCTATTAGTACAATGTGTGGGGAAGAAAGAGGAAATCTGACAGTATGAAAGCGCTCTAGAATTATATTTGGTATCCTATTGTTACTGCTCTGTGTCTGTGGATAACTAAAACATATCCTTCAATTTTATTTTTTATTTTATAAATTTATATAATTTATAAACCTTGTCCAGAAATTCACTTTACATTGATATTTTTGCACCCTATATTTACAGCTGCCATTTGTAAACTTTGCGTAATCTGAGTCTGGTTTTTACTGCATGAGCCAAATTCCATATTGCAAGTCAAAGAGAAATTGAATAGCAGAAAAAATGCACAGAGAATTTTTCATTCTTCTGAATAAAAATTTAAGAACCAGATAGTTAACTGTGTTGTTCTAACACTGCGCAATCTGATTAAATATTAAGTTTTTATTCTGTTAAATCTATTTTTCTATATTGAGGTAGTTGTCGTTAAAGACTTGACCTCTCTCTGTTAGGTAGTCAGTTTCCCATAAGTGTGCTCTAAAGCTGTAATAATGGTAACAGTTTCATATGTATATTTCCTGCTAGTGAATAAGAAAGAATGTTTTTAAATGAGAAATCCTTATCCACTGGAATGATAAGATTAACCTCTTCTCTCTCTGATAGCTTTCTGAGGAATTCCTGCATTAGTATGCTGGAACATAATGGAAGATCTTTTGTTAGCCTTTAGTTGAGATATATTACTATGCACTATAATTAGAATAATTTGCTGATTTCTTCATTGATTTTAAAGCCATGTGATCTTATTGACTTTTTTCAGTATTTTCAGGTCAGCATAGTAGGTTAAAGACAAAATAATAGAGATATCCACTTACACAGGCTATCACTAGATATTTCTGGGTGATCCATTGACTCTAGTTCTCTGTGTATGTTTTACCATGAGACTCGTCGCCTGCCTTACGAATTCCTAACTACCGAAGTAGCCATAACCATGCATTGCCACTGCAGTGCTAGCCATCCTGGGAGGAACAACGCACAAGGGCAGAAATGGTGTGAGGAATATTGACTTTCGTCTGAGGAGTCAAGCAAAGACTTACTATTTCCATGCAAGTGTTATAACTATCGCTTTGATCACCTCCTTGTGGCTCGAGTATGATGGTTCTTGGAAGCTCTGGGCTATGCAAAATTTAGGATTCTAGCTCTGAACAAAATAGACCACAGGGAACGTATAACATTATACTTGCTAGTGGCGTGAAGTCTACCTTGTAGTCCTTTTTTCAGACCCTTGTGGGACTGTACCTTGTACTTTTAGGAAGTATTAATTTTGCAGAGGCTCACGATTTCATGATCATAAATTTTGTTCCTTGGATAGAAATTTCAGAAGTCTTGAAGCATCAGTTTTTCACTTGTACAAAGAAATCATTTGTACAGCCATGGGCCCTGTGCACTGCAATATTTATTTGATTTATGTGACATCCAGGTTTGCAAAATCTCCATTGTTTTCTAGTCCATGGGCTTGTGAGAACTGTCTTGCAAGAGTAGATCAAACATCACTGATGCTGTCTATAAATGATCGAACACAGCACTCTGATGAGCATGCCTAAGTCTGGAGCTCGTTAATCCGTATAAGCAGCTAATACTGCAGTATTGTCAATGAGACACTGTTGTATTCAGGAGTCCAGGTTAAGTCATTTCAGTGCTCCAGGAATTTTGACTGAGGCACAGCTATAAACATCCTGCAAAAGATTCACTATGCAGTTATGCAGCTGAAGGTCGTAAGAGGAAAAATACTTCCAAAGGCATCTACCATCTTCCGTCTACCACAGGATGGTAGATGGAGCAGAAATTTTGAAGGAGATGGCACAAAATTCAGGATCTTTTCTCATTGACATCGCTGGTTTAAGTTCCCTTGTCCATCAAAGAAAGGCAAATAGACCTTGGCAGAAAAAATGAGCTGCAATGTTTTGGTTTGTTCATGAGCAGAAAACATGGGTAACATCCAAACTTTCCACACGAGCAATTTAAAGGTTTCTATACCACTACACGTAGTATGCTCGGGGACTGAGCAGTAGTTATTCCATAATTATTTGTTGAAAAAGAAAATCCCTCACTGGAGATAAAAAGATGCCTAAGGGCTCATTGAGATTGAAAGTTTGGAATTCAGTAGGGCTTTATGCATTCTGCAGCTTTTCACTGCCAGTGCTTGTGACTCGGGATAAGGAAACAGTAGCTTCAGAAATGTGACTGAACATGCCGTTTCCTTGTTTGGAGAAGATTAGGGGATTTTTCTTTGTATTTTCCGTTTTATTGCTTTAGACATGACAGAAAACTGGCACAAAGCATGGTCACAATTTATATTAGCATAACAGGTATAGATTGTGTCAGGGCAAAGATGCATTCCATTCACTAGTCTGACTTTTGGGAGTGCCCAGCACCAGTTGCCTGGGGAGCAAATATGAGCAGCGCAGGTTGTCTCGGTTCCTGTTTTAGTAAACTGAGCCTAGTGACTTCACACTTGTATGCAACAACATGCAGAGACCACAGAAAATAGAGGGGAAGAGGAAAAGACTTGTAAAAAGAGTTTGGTTTCTTGGTGTAATTTGGGATGAAAATTCCTCCTTACCTGACACTTTCATTACAATAATCTGTTTTCAGCTACTTTGACTAATGACAAATACTGGGATGGAAATTTTCTTTTCTGGGTTTCTGCCTAGCGCAGAGGAGAAGGAAGACGTCCCTCGAGCTGCTGGTGACACTCTCCCTAATGCAAGATAGACTCATCCTGAATGAAGACAGCGCTTAGGTCTACCTCCGCCTTAACCTTCTCTTCTCCGGTTACTTCAGCCTCTCCTAGCATATCATGTGCTCCAGTCCCTAATCATTCTAGTAGCCCTTCACTGGACTCACTCTGTACATCAGTCTCCCTTTTGTTTTGGAGGGCCCAGTACTCCAATACTCCAGGTCACAGTACTCCAGATGTGTCTTCACAGCTGCTGAATAGATGGCAGTAACCTTTTCCCTCAACCTCCTGTCTGTGCTTTTGCTGATGCAGAGAGTGGTTGACATTCATTGCTGTGAGCTCTTGTGGCTCATGTACAGATGCAGGACGTCCAGACCTTCTCTGCAGAGTGGCTTCCTAGGCAGTTGTGTTCAGCCTGTGCCATAATGGCTATGACGAGTGGTATATAAACATCCTCAAATGTAAAGGAAGCAAAAGCTAGACTCCAGAAAAGTTGGAACAAGGAGCCTTAGGGAGGAGGAATCATACTGAGAACTGTGAAAGGCTGATCTGTAAGTCTGTGAGTGCATGTCTGCAAGCATCTGATGGGTATCAGGAGAAGAGCTGCTAAACAGCAATTAAATGAGTAGGATGCTGACTTGCAGTCTTTCACTGTGTGAATCAGGTCTCTGGGAGTGAGAAACAAGAGGCAAATAGCTGAGATGCAGGACCACTATCCCATGTCTT
This sequence comes from Buceros rhinoceros silvestris, assembly GCF_000710305.1. Taxonomy (NCBI): domain Eukaryota; kingdom Metazoa; phylum Chordata; class Aves; order Bucerotiformes; family Bucerotidae; genus Buceros; species Buceros rhinoceros. Next base: position 6,750 of record NW_010412137.1, on the reverse strand, counting down.
GCAGGGCACTGAAGATACAGAAAGGAAGAGACAGAAAGAATAGGAGGATGGTGTCATGGTTAAAGCAGTTCCTTTCTGGAGTATTTACTGTCCTTACCTGTAAACACAGTTTCCAAGAGTATCAGAAGTAGATAACATAACTCTTTTAACAACTTTTATCTGGTTGCTTTATTCCTTGTCTTAAATCTTTGGTTAAAACTTGTGGTCTCATTCGCAGAAGTTCTGAGAACTTCTTGAAACAGCTGTAACCCATCGGACTCAGGTGTCTTATTTTTGAACAAAGGAGATTTAAAATGAGCCAAACTTACTGCAATAGTATCCACAGCTGGGGGATATATTGATATTTTTAAGGTTTTGTGCCTTGTTTCTGATCTTTATGGTAGGTTGTGCTCAAGCCAGAGGTTGCTGAGAAGCAATTTGTGAAGCCCTCAGCTTCTGAGGGCTGAAACAAGCACCACAGAAAAGTTCATGAGGAAAACAATGACTGTGTTCAGAGAAAGGTTTGAATAATGTATGGAATACATAGTGAGAACACACTCTAAAATACTGGTATTCTGTATACGAAGTAAATAAAAATAATGTTTTGTGCTGAGGTGGGAAGAGTCACTTGTAAAGAAGATGTAATCTTGTATTTATTGTCTGTATTATAATACATACCTAAAGGCAGCTTAATCTTGGTATTTTCTATCTATTCAATACTTCTTAGCCTTTTTAGCATTCTTTAAGAGGTTTTTTTTTTCTTCTCAATAATATCTCAAATGTAGTTATTTAAAGCAGCTCAAATGAGGTTGTACCTAAAGGTTAACTAATATCAACTAATAAAAGTGTGCAAAGTATAAAATATTCTTTTCTTTTATTATTCATCTGTTATTTATGGTATTTCTCAGAACCTGCACTGAATTAGTGATATTGAAATATCCTTGCAGGATAGTTACTTAAAGGAGAATAAAATATATCATGGTACAACTAGAGCTGGAAAAATCAGCCAAAGAGTAGAGCCTTTAAAGTATTTCAGCAGATGTAATTCTAAGTGTAAAATTTGAGTCCTCAGTACTGGCACTAAGCTGTTCTTTTGGGCTCTGAACGTGCCTGAAATCTCATGTGAAACTTAATTTCCTCAGCTCTGTCTTGACACACTCAGAAGCACCTCTGCCCAGCTGGTGTTGACTGTGGCCTGACATCTAGCTTACATACACCCTTAAAGGAGTATGGAAACCAGGGACTCTTCCAGCCAAGTGTTTTGCTCTGTCTGGTGTTACCTAGGTACCCCAAAACACCACAAAGTGAGATACATGGGAAACAATGTCTTGCATTCCCCTCTTGCCTAGTAGTCTATTTTACCAAAAACTGTGACCTATGATAGAGAGAGAAGTCCAAGACCCTTCCCTCCCTATCCACCACTTCTGTGGACAGGACATCCACTCCTCCTACTCCTATAACATTGTTAGTTGGATCAGGAACTAGAACTGTATATTCTCAGATTAGATTGTTGCTACCAGGTGATAGCATATGCTGGAGTATGGCGCTGATCTCGGATCAACAGCTGTGCTCTATGCATGAAAGAAATACGCATCAGACAGGAGAAAATGAGCCCGAATATTACATACTAAGTACTACACTCAAGATATGGATAGACCTTTTATAGTAAATTACTCATTATTAGACACCAGGTCATTTGCCTGTGAGGGCAAGTTCAGACTACCTCATTACAGATTCCTCCTTATCTGTGCTCTCTGTCTGAACAAGGTCAAATTAGTCTCAGGTCTTGTTTTATTAGTATCTTATTCTGCTACTTGAATGTATAAACATTGAGCGGTAACACCCTAATAAACTTTGGAAAAGTAATGTGTAATAGTCTGAAACACTTTGAACATAATAGGTGTCTAATTAATTTCTGATTTTGATGGTTGCTAAGGCAAAACTAGGTGATGTGATTCCTTTGGATGTTATATCTCATCCATTTACTTCCCCGGTGTGTTTGTCACGCCTGTATTCTTGACTGGTATTCGTCTAACCTAGTATTCTTAAAGACTCTCAGAGATGTCCATCTCAGAGCCTTTCCGAGCTTATTCCTGTGCTTCATTATCCATCCTATGATCATCACACTTCAGTTTAAGCTGCTTACTTCATATCACATGCACTCAAAGAGATGGGGAACTGACTATTGTTTTTGTTGTTATGGTTTGATACATATTCTCATAGGTTCTTTTGCTCTAGACCAAGCTATCTTAAATTATCCAGCCTTTCTTCACAGCTTGCGTTTTGTTACTTTGAACTCTTTACAGCTAATCCACATTTTTGGGCAACATTTATTGCTGCCTGAAACTGGGTGCACTACTCAATGAAGACTTAGGCAAGAAAAAAAAACCAAAGCAGGGAACAGCCTGCTGTATTTGGTAAGTTATATTCTTGTGCGTATACATATGGGGACACAGGTGTGTTTGTATAGTATAGTAGAGTGCTTGTCTGTTTTTCCCAACTGCATGACTAGATTTATTAATGTTCACTTTAATATCAAACCTTCTTGAACTCAAATCCTTTCCTTCAAAACTATTACCCAGCCTTCTTCTGCATGTGCAGCCTGCCTGTTTATAATATCTTCCACATATCTTTATTGAAGGGCACACAGTGCACTGTTTCTTGAATTCTAACCCTGTTCTTCTGTGTTCTTCCGTGTTCTTCCATCCCCTCCCAATTCAGTGTCATCCACAAACTTCATCAGTATATTCTGCTATACAAGTTCTCAACAGAAACACTCAAGAGAGACCTCTACAAAATTCCACTAGCATGTTTTGCATATTGACTTAAGAACTATTGATTTATACTTTCAGTGGTTTCCAAATATACCAGGTTTATACTCTGTTAACAAAATCTGACAGGGTTATTTTTTTTTCCTAACTTGCTTTCAGGAATATCATGTAACAGTGTGGAACTCTTCTAAAGTGAGTATGACATCTTCTGCTTCTCCTTTATCCACCAGACCTGTTATTCTCTTATGTAGCTCTTAAATCAAATTTATAAACTCTAAACTGGCTGGTTTGTATCTTCTTCTCATCATCCAGGTGTCTGTAAATTACAGTTTGATTATATGTTACTATATTTTTCCAGAAAGTCTATCCTTGCTGGTGTCTAACTAACTCCCCACCACTTCTGTTATTCTTTCTTTAAAACTTGCAATATGTTTACTCATTTTCAGTCTTTCAGACCACATCTATTCTCCAGGAACTCTGAAAATCATCAGTAATTTTTTTAGTCAGTTTTTCAGTCAGTTCTCTATATGATTTACAGTGAAGCTCATCAGTCTTAGACAATTTCAAAATATATAGATTATGTACATCTCTAAAGTAGATGGAGATGCTGGTAACTGATGAGGAAAATGCTGAGGTACTCAACAAGTTTGTTGCCTCCGTCTTCACTGATGATCTCTCTTCTCACAACTCGTGAGTGGATGAACTGGAAGACAGTGACCAGGAAGGTAAAGTCCCTTCCTCAGACATAAGTCTATGAGACCTGACGAGATGCATCCCAGAGTCCCGAGGGAATTGGCTGATGTGGTTGCCAAGCCACTCTCTATGATATCTGAAAAGTCCTGGCAGTCAGGGGAAATCCCTGGTGACTGGAAAAAGGGAAACACTGCACCCATTTCTCAGAAGGGTAGGAAGGAGGACCCCGGGAACTACCAACCTGTCAGCCTCACCTCTGTGCCTGGGAAGATCATGGAACAGGTCCTGCTAGAAGCTATGCTAAGGCACAGGGAGAACAGGGAGGTGATTTGAGCCAGCCAGCATGGCTCCACCAAGGGCAACTCCTGCCTGACCAACCTAGTGGCCTTCTATGCCAAAGTAACTACATCAGTGGATAGGGGAAGAGCTATGGATGCCATCTCAGCAAGTTTGCAGATGACGCCAAGCAGAGTGGTGCAGTTGACACACTTGAGGAGGGGGCTGCCATCCAGAGGGACCTGGACAAGCTTGAGAAGTGGGCCCATGTAAACAGCATGAGGTTCAACAAGGCCAAGTGCAGAGTCCTGAACCTGGCTTGGGGCAATCCTCAGTGTCAATACAGGCTGGGGATGATATGATTGAGAGCAGCCCTGTGGAGAAGACCCTGGTGGTACTGGTGGAAGAAAGGCTGGATGCGAGTTGAAAATGTGTGCCCATAGTCCAGAAAGCCAACTGTGTCCTGGGCTGCATCAAAAGAAGCATGGCCAGCAGGTCTACTCTACTGGAGTGGATCTACTCTCCACTCCAGGTGGTGAGACCTCATCTGGAGTACTGTGTCCAGCTCTGGAGTCCTCAGCTCAAGAAGGACATGGACCTGTTGGAGCGGGTTCAGAGGAGGGCCACAAAAGTTATCAGGGGGCTGGAACACCTCCGCTATGAGAATGGGCTGAGAGAGTTGGGTTGTTCAGCCTGGAGAAGAGAAGGCTCCGGGGAGACCTTATTGCAGCCTTTCAGCACCTGAAAGGAGCCTGTAAGAAAGATAGGAACAGTCACAGAATCACTAAATCATTTGGAAGAAACTTTTAAGATCGTTGAGTCCGACCATTCACCCTACACTGCCAGGGTCCCTAAACCATGTCCCTCAGCACCACATCTACACATCTTCTAAATGCTTCCAGGGATGGGGACTCCACCACTGCCCTGGGCAGACTATCCAATGCTTCACAACCCTCTCTCTAAAGAAATTTTCCCTGAATATCTAACCTAGATCTCCCCTAGTCTTTTTAGCAGGCCTGCTACAACAAGGACAAGGGATGATAGTTTTAAACTAAAAGTGAGATTTAGACTAGACGCAAGGAAGAAATTTTTTACAATGAGGGTGGTGAAACATTGAAACAGGTTGCCCAGAGAGGTGGTAGTTGTGCCATCCTTCGAAACACTCCAGGTCAGGTTGGATGGGACTTTGAGCAACCTGATCTAGTCGAAGATGTCCCTGCTCACTGCAGGGGCGTTGGACTAGGTGACCTTTAAAGGCCCTTATCAACCCAAACTATTCTATGATTTTACTCTCTGGTATATATGATGGTGAGTCTCTGTTGAAAATGAAGGTTTTAGTCAAGGCAAATGTAAAAAAGCCATTAACCTCTTCAGTTTTTTTAACACCCGTTTTCTGTCTTTCCCTGTTCACGCCCTACTCACCCCAGCCCCTTGCTATTAACATAATAATGCTGATAGTTTAGACAAACTGGCTTCTTACTTCACATGGTATCTTGCATTAGGGTGAATTGTTCTTGCACCCTTCATGTCCTTACTTTAAGAAATTGCCAGCCGTTAACCTTAACTCTCCTTTTTTTCCTCTTAATTTGCTTCCCATGAGTTTCTGCCTACCAGTTCTCTGAGTTTAACAAAATCTATTTTCTTGAAGTCCATTACACAGTTTCCAAGGAATTGTTCCATTGTAATAAGGAATGACTTTTTTTTTAAATTACAAGAAACTCTAACTTTTCTATTGGTATCTTTTAGGAAATAAAAGCTTAAAAATTCAACCTTCTCTCAGATGAAGCAAGAGGAGATGAGCTGCAGATGTGTTCAAGTGAAAGTATTCAGAAAAGAACTGAATCACTTAAGGCTTTTGTTGTTGTTGTTTGGTTTTTTTATGTTTCTTATAAGGTGTAGTGTAAAGGGTTGTGAGGAGCATCTTTATGAAAGCTGGGACACTCTCTTTCATTGCCTTCATTTATTCGTATCAGCCTGCCTTTATTACCAGGTCTACAGTTTCTATCAATATATGAAGCTTTCCGTAAATGATTCGTATTTCAAGAACTGCTCCTTGGCTAGGTGCACCAATGAACCCCTAGCAGGTTAGGCTGCTGCAAATCTATGCCCCTGAGGGGTGGCCTAGCAGATTTACTACATTTGTTTGTCTGTTCTCTGGCCGTTTTTCCTCTAGCTAATTTGAAGCTAACATGGATGCATCTATATTTAAATACTTGATCAAGTGGAGGCATAACTGAAGCTGAAGTTCGCAGGGATGTATAACAGGTGAGTGACTCACCAGTCTGTTCTACCTACTACTGCCTGCACTGACAATGATACTATATATGTTTCTCTGAAGTCCTGGTGTGCCAATGGCATATGAGAACACCATGATCAGAGCACCGTGTTGGAAGAGACCTCTTGGTGCAATTAAATTGCAGTCTAAGAAAATAGACATATACACACTGACAAGGACAACAAGGAAAAATATCCTTGTGTCCTGGTTTGAGTTAGAACAGCACTAATTCTGTTCAGCGATTTCACTTCCCAGCTCAGTCTCTGCTCAGTGGCTGCACTGTCTGAAGTTAACGGCACAGTTCTGCAGACAGTGTCTGCTCCTAGAGGTGATAACGCTTGATGTTTGCAGTTACTGCCAGGGACTGGTGTGCAGAAAGGCTCTTGCTCACCCTTGCTCCTGTGCAGACCAAGGTCACTGCTGAAACCTGTGTGCCATGGGGGGGGTGCAATAAAAGGCCACTCCTGTGGGGAGGAGCGGACAAGACAGGTGACCCTGAACTGACCAGCAAGGTGTTCCATCCCATAGAAGTCATATTTCATAAAAAGCTGAGGGATCACAAAGGTCAAGCTCTCTTCTCCAACAGCCAGTGTCTGAGGAGGACTCTCAGTTCTGCCTTCGATCCCAATCCGTGCACAGCAATGTGTTCCATCCCATAGACGTCATATTTGGTACAAAGCTGAGCGATCACAAGGGTCGAGCTCTCTTCTTCAATGGATGGTATCGAGGAGGACTCTGTCCATTTTGCCTTCAATC
>NW_010412136.1:15845-16537 GCF_000710305.1 Buceros rhinoceros silvestris | reverse complement strand
AAAGGGCCGGGCCCCTTCGCGGGGCTGCGGGGTGCAATCCCGCCTTACTTCAGCTCGCCGTGGCGCCCGTCAGGGCCCCGGCCCGCGGGGCAGCCTGGCGCTTGTCTGCGGTGAAGTAACTGCATGGTGTCTTCTGAGCGGTGAAACTTCGGGGAGAACTTGGAGGCGGGGTGTTTGTTATTTGCTGCAGGTTGTAGTAGCAAAAACCCCCCAATCTGTTGCTGCTTAATTATTCTCACGGCACTTTTTGGTTTAGTTGCTCTCTGTAGAGAGGCCGAGCGCCTTGGTCGTCCTTTCTTAGGGGTTAAACATAATCCAAACACCAGTTTAATATCTCTTAAATATTTTTGTCGGTGATCTGGATGCAGGAGTTGAATGCACCGTTAGCAAGCTTGCTGATGACACCAAACTGGGAGTTACTGTTGACTCCCCTGGGGGCCAAGAGGCCTCGCAGAGAGATCTAGACAGATTAAGCATTGGACAATCATCAGTGGTACGAAATTTAACAGGAAGAAATGCTGGATTGTGCACTTGAGACAGAGGAACAACTACCAACTGGGAGAAGAGTGTCTGGAGAGCAGCCCTGCAGAACGGGATCTGGGGGGGCTGGCCAGCCGCAGGCTCAGTGGGAGTCAGCAGTGTGTCCTGGCAGCCAAGAGGGCAAACCGCATCCTGGGGTGTAAGAAACACAG
>NW_010412136.1:0-15698 GCF_000710305.1 Buceros rhinoceros silvestris | reverse complement strand
GGTGTATCAAACACAGCACAACAGCCAGTCACTAGAGGTGATTATCCCACTGCGCTTAGTGATGGTGTGGTGCGAACCTTGAAAATTGTGTTTAGTTCTGGGCCCCACAGTTTAGACAGGGTGTGGAGGTCCTTGAATGTGTCCAGCTGGAGGAAGGGCTGGGGGGCATGTCCTGTGAGGAGCGGCTGAGGACTCTCGGTTTGTCTAACATGGAGAAAAGGAGGCTGAGAGGTGACCTCACTGCTCCCTACAGCTTCCTGAGGAGGGGAGATGGAGAGGGAGGTGCCGATCTCTTCTCTGTGGGATTTGATGATAGGGTGCATGGGAATGGTTTAAAGATGCACCAGGGAAGGATAGACTGGACGTGAGGAAGCATTTCTTCACTGAGAGGGTGGTCAAACACTGAAACAGGCTTCCTAGAGAGGTGGTTGATGCCCCAAGCCTGTCAGCGTTTAAGAAACATTTGGATAACATGCTTAATAATATGCTTTGACTTCTGTTCAGCCCTGAATTGGTCAAGCAGTTGGACTAGATGATCATTGTAGATTCCTTTGAGTTGGAAATTCTATTCTATTCTATTCCTCATGTGCATGGCTACTTCCTGAACTAACAAGAAGCTAGAGCTTATTACCACTGATGTTCCTGAGATGATGACTGCTAAGACTTGATGCTGTTGTAGCCAAACTCTGGGCTGGGTGTGTAGATAACAGCAATGTTTCAATTGTTTAAGACAAGTGCTAACAGATATCAGCTTGATTCAGTTTTAGATGGGGTCTCTTACTTCTGTTCCTGACAGCACTGACAAAATGAGAGAATAATTTTTCAGGTCAATTTCTAAAGTAAACCAGGTGTTAACAGCAGCACCCACAGAAATAAAACCAAAAAAAATAGAGGACATGTATATAACAATCTTATTTCTGTGGGCGTGTGTTTGGTTTTTTTCTCACTCACTTTCCATCCATAACAAAAGGATTTCAGTTATATGTTTCTAATTAAATCAGCAGAAGAGAAGTCACTGAGCAGGGTTGCTTGTAGAAGACTCCATACTTTCCTGATACTCCTCATGAGTAAACTGCACATACTTTTTATGCTGATTGAGACTTTAAATATTGGGAATGCATGTTTATTTTTAGTATCTGTAGAACTGGTTTTTAAATTTAAATTGCTTCTGAGTTGTCAGAACAGTAGAACTTTGAACTGACATTCAATAATATATATAATACTAGCAAGAGGCTTTTTGTAACTTTAGCTGTTGTCAGAAAAGTAAATACGTCTTTTTTGGGTTTTGTTCTAGGGCTCTCACTGTCTTAACTTAAAAGAAAATGTCTACATCTAACACTGCAGCAAGAGTGGAAGCTTGGCTTTCATCCACATGGCATGTTAAGGTTCCTTTGACGTGGCTGGAAGCATGTATTAGTTGGATCCAGGAAGAAAATAGCGGTAGCAACTTAAGTCAAGCTCAGATGAACAGGCAGGTATTTGAGCAATGGCTTCTTACCGATCTAAGAGATTTGGAATATCCCATTTTGCCTGACTGCATCTTAGATGCGCCCAAAGGAGAGTTGTCAGGCTTCTACTCCATACAGATTGATTCACTGGTTGATGTTAGCCAGCCAGCATATTCCCAGTTACAGAAGCTTAGAGGGAAAAATACTGTAAATGAAGAAGTAACAGCCAGTACTCAGGCATTCCAGAAGCCTTGGGAAGCAAAGCCTACTCGAATGCTGATGCTGCAGCTAACTGATGGGATACATCAAATTCAGGGCATGGAGTATCAGCCAGTGCCTGTCCTCTGCAATAATCTTCCTCCTGGAACAAAAATCACAATACAGGGTAATATTGCTTATCGTCTCGGAATCCTTCTGCTTAAACCAGAAAATGTAAAACTCTTGGGGGGTGAAGTAGATGCTCTTCTGGAGGAGTATTCTCAGGAAAGAGTCCTTGCTAGGTTAATTGGAGAAACTGAAAACCCTAATTCTGTTGGACAAGCTGGTCACAACCAAATAATTTCAAGGCCTGTGAATGAATTGGAACAAAATCCAGGCCCTTCGGATGAAGAGCTTTTAGCCAGTCTTGATGAAAATACTGAATTTACTTTAGACAATGAAGCATCTTTAGAAAGCGGATACTGCAGTAGAAGTAACAATTTTAGTACAACCTCAAGTTCACTGAATGCACGCAACGGAAATGTTTTGCTACAGGAACCTGGAAGTCCTTTGGCTCATTCAGATGAACAAGTTTCACCTCCCATAGAGCATGTTGATGGCTTTTTAAATGACTTTCCTTTAGAAGATGACTTTATTCTGGAAGAAGAGATGCAAAGAGAGCTGGAAGAGCTGCCGCCAGTGGTCACAAACAGCAACGTAGGTTTAATTACTGAGAGACTTCCACATACCTCTAGAAGCTCCTGCAATTCCTCTTTAAATGGCACTTGCGATAAAGGTGATGCAGATGAAAGAGAGAAAACTGCAGAAGCTACCAGCAAGCAAAGGACCTTTGGCAGAACACTATTTGATACACATGGAAATAGTATGAGTGGTTTCTTCCAGGATAAGAGTGTACCTCAGACACATAGTTCTCCAAATTTTTCTTTGGAAAATCCTCCTGAAGAAAGGCAGAATGATACAGACCTAGATGATAGCAGGTGTAAATCCCAGCAGACTTGTGACAGCAGGCTGTTAAACAGTGATGCTCTGTTGTCCTCAAAAACAGATCCAGAAGCAGATGAGCAGAAGCATGATTCACAGATCTTTCCTTGCAGAGCAGTAGAGGCACATTTAGATTTAGATTCTCCACCTTTCACATATATTTCCCTTCTCCTTGCGAAAAAACCGGAAGCTGTTACAATTGTGAAAGTGAAGTGTTTTATTGTTACTCTCACCGGAAACCTCACAAGCAGCAATGGGTGCTGGGGTATAAAGGCTAAAATTTCAGATGGTTCAGCTTATCTTGAGGTAGATTTTGCTGATGATATTCTAACAAGTTTGATTGGCTTTTCAGTGCCTGAAATGAATAGGCTGAAAAAGGATCCATCTTCACATCTGAAGCTTAAGGATGGTTTAGAGAAATGTCAAAAACAACTGATAGATCTCTGTTGTGTGATGACTATCGTATTTAATCCACTTCAGTCTAAAGCCACTGTATTAATTCTTCAGGATGCTGATGCAAGGCATCTAGAACAATTGAAGAAACGCTTGAATAAATAACGTGTGCAAATTGCAGTCTGTATATCAAGAAGTCTGCAGTCTGTATATCATGATTTCCCCCAAAGGACTGTTGAAAGTTAAATTTTAAAGTTAAGAGGTATGTCTTTTATCAAGAAAAATAATGGGAAGGTGAGAGGAGAAGACTTGGAGTGAAACTTAGCAAAACTTGTTTCTTATGGTGATGATATTGAAATAAACTTTCAAGTGCTTCTGTCTTGATTTAAAATACTCATGTCTTTTTCATTCTGCAAAATCCTCCGTGTCCTTGACTGGTGACCTGGAGTAGCAGAATTTGTCATGAAATGGGTATCAGCGAACAAACCATCTTGTTCTGCTCTTTCAAGGATGATTACTTACTTGGTTTTTAAAAGGTAGCTGTAGGAGACTATCAGTCTTTTCTTGCAGCAAAGTGGTTGAGTAAATTTAAAAAGAGAATTATTATTAAAATACAGTCACTTCTGACTATGCCAGCCTGAAAACTTGAATACGTGGTCAGTGGGCAAGAACCTGAAGTGTGTGCATCTGAATGTTCAGATGCAGGGAAAAAACCCAACAACCCTCTACATACATGAGATTAAAAGCTGTACATTTTAAAAATTCTGACAAAACGCCGAATATTTTAAACTCTTCTATTAACAGAAAGGAATTACTCTAACATATGGGGAATCTATTTTTTGTCATGTTAATGTTAATCATTGCTAATAGTTTTGAACCCACAGGTGACTGTATTCATCAACTCTTATGATTACTTGTCTAATCTTCACTGAGTAGTCAAATACTTGCACTACAAACCTGTTGTTAATGTATATTTAATTGTTGGTCTTAATTTTGATTTTTTAAATTGTTTCTGCTTTTAGAATGTATAAAAAATGTATTAAAGTTTTAATTTAAAATTTCATGGAAGCTGTTTGGTCACTTTAAAAGAAAAATATACACTTTGCTGAGTGTATAGAGTATCAGAAATGGTGTGGGGTTTTTTTTTCCTTCTCTCTTCCCATCCTTTTCCCTTCTCTTTTTTTTTTTTTTTTTTTTTTTTTTTTTTTTTTTTTTTTTTTTTTTTTTTTTTTTTTTGTTTGGTTGGTTGGTTGTTTTTTTAATTTGAAATCAGAGGAATTAAAATCCTGCTGGGGTGGTGGAACAACGATAGAAGTCTGTGCAGTGTTGATAGCCGTTGCAAAGATGTAAATTTAGTCGCCAGGAGAGGGGTTTTTCAATTGGGCTGTCAGTATCTGTTTTGTCACAGCCTTTTTTTCTCTAACAATGGCTGTTATACCGTTGGACTGTTGTTATTGCTCTACTGCCTTGTCCCCAGCTGAGAAGCATCCTTTGAGACTGCAAGTGACTTAAGAAAAACTAGAGGTAATTTGCTAAGTAAGCTAAAAATGGAACAAGGTGGAGGAAGGGGAATATTGAGCTTTTTCAGGCTCAAGCCATAAAGTTTTTTAGGTTTTATTTTGTATAGCTTAGAAATGCTTATATTCCCCTGGCCCTTTCCTGCTACTCCTCTCCCTTCCCTCCCCACCGATCAGAACCAGAGCAAACCTTAAGCCCCTGAGTCATCTTTGGGTTTATTTTCTGAGGCTATTGGGAACTGTGCATCATTTAGAACTGTAACAGCAAAAGCTTTTGCCTGCATAAAACCTATACTGTTGTAAAGTTCAAGCTTAACAAATAATCCACAGATGTTACCCTACTCATGCAAAGCAACAGGAATGTCATTCAAAATATGCAATCAAAATAAGTGTTGTCTTTGTTTCCACTAGCGAAGCCACCTGCCCCGCTTTTTCTGCATTTGTGTCAAGGTTTAGTCATCCCCACTAGAAGTTCTTGTGTCTTCTGTCCTCTTCCCACAATCCTGCTCCCCCTTAAAGGCACTGTTATCACTGTTATTTGTCTGACTTCTCCCCGCATTGTTCTTGTCTTCATTTTCCAGGATTTTCTTCCTGGAAAGCTGCTCCTGTGCCTGTTCTCCAGTGCAAGCAAGAAGGCAAATCTCAGTACTGCTAGCTGTTTAAGAGCTCGACTGTTCTGCAGATACTTCAGTACAATTTGCAGGCATATAATGATTCCAAATGTGTGTTTAACCTTTTAGAATTAATGGAAAGTATTGTATAGTTTTTCAGACAAGAAAACGAATTAAATAAAGTGGTTACGAGAAAGCGTGCTTAGTTAAGATCAGTATGCCAAGCAGAAAATGGCATGTGTGGCTATGTGTGCCAGTCATTGGTTCATGCCTTACCCACTTTACTGGCCTGCAGAACCGCTTTCTCCATTATGTCTTGCACTCCTGTGTGGTGTGTTTTGTATCGTGTGCGTATATTGCCTCAGAGTGCCCAACAGTGGCACGTGTCGCAGTCCTTCAGGTAATCAGGGTTCTGAAAGGCTGAATTCAGAGAACAGGCTGCAACCCCAGCTATCGTGGTAGTGATGTGGAGCAGAGGTGTGGCCACGCTGCTGCTGGAGAGCGCAACTGAATTCCGTATGAGCTGCTCAAGGCGATTGTCACGACAGCCTGCTCTTACGAGTGACCTTCGAGCAGAAAGCCAGAGAGTTCCTGCTCCTTCTGTCAACTGTGCTATTTTACAAACTCCCTTTTCCTTGCTAACGTTGCTGCTAAGTAGGCTTCTGCACCTGCAGTGTATCTGTGCGCAGTTCCAGTAGCTGTGTTCTTCAGAAATGTTTTCAGATTAAAAGGAAAGAATAAACTGCATTTTTTTTTCCTGGCAGATCACAATGGAAACTTCCAACTAATTCAACTTTAGAGTACAAAACCTACAATGTTCTCACACAATGACATGAATGTTTTTGTATTAATGATGAAAGTTACCTCTTCCTGCCTTTCTTACAGTTATTAAGGAGAATGAAAACGATAAACTTGCTGTGTTGGTGGTGCCAGGTGGCTGCATCAGAGTATCCCATTTAAAAGCTCTGTTGCTAAAGCAAGGTAACAGATAAAAGAAAGTTCTCAGAAGCTTTGCACACACTACTTTCTTTAAAGGTATTCACTCTCAAACTGTAGAACAAGTTAGTGGCTAGACCAAAGAATGTGGCAGGCTTCCAAATAAACTGGGCTGGCAAGAACAGCTTGGGGACTAAGCTAATCTTATTGGAGACTACTTTGGCCTCAATAATGCGTGTCATTATAACCCAGCAACTTCCTCCTTGTGGAGTGAAGGCAGTGTCCTCAGGAAGCAACAGCTAGTCGAGGTAATGTCATCTTAAAGTATCACAATTGTTAAGGGATTTCTTAAACGGTGTGCTGTACCGTTTCAGTGCTGTGGCTAAAGGAATTGCCTGTTTCAGGTCATATCAATAGGAGAAGGCTTCACAGTAGCTGAGTGTGAAACATGATTAGATAGAAGAGTAAACGTGACATTTGGTTCTATGTAAAGCCCTATTTTGTTATGTCTTGCTAAAATAATGTCAAGTGTTTCTGTTTAGACTAAAAAGGTAGAAATGTTAAGCTTTTTGCTATAGGGAGGGAAGAGTGATTTGTAATACAGGACTTGGTGGAAAGCAAACTTAAATGTATTTGTCGGTGAGAAAAGGGCAAAAAGGACTTTAACCAGCTCCTCTCATTTCAGATCCAGTTCTCTGCATTATGGTCCTAGAAGGAAGAGTATACCAACAGTAGTGACAGCAAATGAGGCTAAGGGCAGCGTGACATTGCAACTCTAATTCAATGTAAGAGGTAGAAGCTTCCTGTGAATGAGATTCTCATCTAAATGCATATGTAGCGTACTTTCATATCAGTGTGTTGCTTTTTAATCTTTTTTCTTAAGGATTTTTTCCTGTTTACTAACTAGCTGAAATTGCTGCGTGTTGCTGTCAGAACTCGTCTTGCTTTGATCCTTAGCCTTCTCTTAGGGCTGAACATTTAGTTCTCTCATCCTCTCCGGGGATGTGCTCCAGCTCCCTGACCACCTCAGCATCTGTCTGCTGCTCACCTGCTTCACTGTGTCAGCAGCTTTCTTGTGCCTAGAGACCTCTGGACAGGACACGGTACTCCACGCGTGGTCTCACAAATGCTGAAATTTCACAGGAGGCGGCTCGCTTCTGGGACCTGCTTGCTGCTCTTGTTCTGGCAGCTGCAAGGTCACAGTGCTGACTTTTGTTCAACCTGTCCACCAGGACACACAGGCCTTACTCGGTAAAGCTTTCTAACCAGCTCCCAACCGGTTCTGTTGCACGGGATTATTTCTGCTAAGATGTAGGAATTTGAACCTGAGGCGGTTTCTAACAGTCCCTGCGTCCAGCCCACGCAGTACCGGTTCTCCAGCACTGACTGCTTGCTTTCCTTTCCTTCCTCCTGCCCCTCCCTGGTGTGTCTGGGATCTTCTGATTGCTGTGACTTCTGCAATGTCGTTGAGAGTGGCCTTGTGGTGACGTGAGCCAGCACCCTCTGCAGCACCCTGTCTGCTCCCATCAGGAGTGGTCTGCAGGGTGATGTTCGCCATTGTCATTAGGAGGTGCTGGTACATACAATCTCAGTAAGAGATTAGTAAGAGCTTAGGCTCCGTGAAGAACCATTTTAAATTCTAGCTATTAGAGTTAATACTTGGGTAAAGGCAAGGCCAGGCAGGCAGCACACTCTGGTACCACAGCTCCTCTGGCACCATGCGCTACCGCAGCTTATCCTGCGGCCAAGGGATTTGCGTGGCCCACGGGTCAGTCACAGGGACAGTCACAAAACACAGATGAAATGCAAAGAGCAGATTTCTTCTCAGTCCCTCGTGAACCGGCGGATCTCTACAGCAGCATCCGGGTGGAGGCACTCAAGTGGGGATGCAGGTGCCATGGAGCTCCAGGCTTGCTAGAGCAAAAAATCTTCCAAACAAGCTGCTTTCTCCTGCGTATCAAGGATACTTGCAGGTGTAGTTTTCCACAGCAGGGCAACAATCTCAAGCATGTTCGATAAGCTGCCTCCGAGTCCTTCACAAGCCTACATTACCTAAACACAGATATCTACTCGTTCAGCGCAAAAAGCAAAGCGACAGTTAGAACGATACGTGTTTTTTTCGACACCCCAGCTGCAAGTCACTTGAGCATGTCTGCATTCCTCATCATCAGTCCTCCGTTCTTACCCACAGCTGCTCTGGGCAGGCACAGCACGGTCCTGTGCCGGGGTCGGCTGTGCCAGGGGCCACCGACTCTTCGATGTGTCATGGTTTGCTGGTAGGGATCGTTGCCCTCCTGGCCCCGTCCCCGGCAGTAGGTTGTACTGCTATGCCGATCCTGTTCGTAGGTTCAGGGAAATGGGAAGCCAGAAAGCAGAACTTAACCAGCAAAAAACAAGGTGAAAAAGGGCATTGAGGGTTCCAGTCCTTCCCATGTCCTTTGGACCCAGTGGGTACCCTCTCTCACTGAACAACCACTCCCATTTTCCTCAGTCTTCTGCTCCTGATGCACTTACAAAAGCCCTGTTTGTTGCCCTTCTCATTCTTATATGCGTCACCAGTATCCCTATAGTCTTCCTGGAACGCCCTCTGTGTACTTACTTGTTCACATCTGAGCTCAGGGGTTGCCTACCCACCTCTGCAGGCATCCGGACACATCATCCTGGTTTTCTGCACTGTCCAGTTCTTGTGTGCTTCAAAGAGGTTATCCTAGAAAACAACCCACTGCCCTGGTCCTTCTGCCGACCTGGGCAGTCTCCCACTGGATCCTAGCAGAACCCTAAATAAGCTGAAGTTGGATCTCCCAAAGGTCAGAGATGTGTAATTCAACTTGCTCTCTTCTCTGAGCATTCAAAACACCACAATGTCAAT
This sequence comes from Buceros rhinoceros silvestris, assembly GCF_000710305.1. NCBI lineage: Eukaryota > Metazoa > Chordata > Aves > Bucerotiformes > Bucerotidae > Buceros > Buceros rhinoceros. The sequence continues at coordinate 6,724 of NW_010412136.1, read as the reverse complement.
ATCGCTGCAGCCAGGAGTGCCCTCAGCATTTCCACCTTCAGGTCATTCTTATTTATGAGTGTCAGGTTCCACAGAGCTTTTCCTGTCATCTGCTCATGGATCACCTGCTGCCTTTGTTATCTATTGCCTCGGTAAGTTGTCTGAGAGAAAGACTGTCTCCTAGGTTTCATATTGTAATGCAAGTCACAGTTAATGATGGCTTTAAAATAGTTTAATACCTTTTATTATATTGGCAGTGTGGATGTGCAAGAACTTGTTTGACTGTACAATACTCATTTTGTGGCAGATTAATACTAAAAAAAAAAGAATCTGGATTTTTACACCATTTTCAAGGAAAAAAATTGTAATTGATTTCAACAAGGTTCTATTAATATAAGAGCAAAAGGCAGGCTTCCTGAATTCCATCTGTATCAGTAAAACAGCGTGAACCAGAGGTGAACTGAGAGAGGCATTCAGAGAATGAGTTACAGATAGGAGGCCTTCCAGGACAAGGGTAATTCCCTGTTTCCTGAGAGAGCTCTCTCAAAGTTATTGTGGGGAAAGAAAAAAAAAGAAAAAAAGAAAAAAAGAGAAATTTGCCTCAATTCTGCTGCTGAAAGAGCAGTAGGAATTTCAATCCAAGTGGCTGAAAGCATCGAATTTTCGGCTCTATTAGCACCTTATCTGTAGGTGGAGGTGGGAACTGGGAGACATGCAGTTCTTAAAGCTTCTTTCCAGCATTGAGCCTCTCCCTGCCCAGCAATTTAGCCTTTTTAGAAGCACATAACTCCTTGCACAGACTGCACAGAGAGCCTGTAAAGTTAACTTAGCTGGTATAGACCACCCTGATGTGTTAAGTATCTTCATTGTGTTTGCATCATTGGTATTTTGAGTTTGTCCTTGGAGAAGAACAGCCTTTGCTACAGGGGGAAAAAAAAAGTGCCAATTACTATTTCTGCATAAAGGGTGAAGGGTTTTCTTTAATGGTGTTGATAATTACAGGACGAGTATGAGGCAATGGTGGCATTAACTGCAGCAGATGACAGTCCGATTTCACTTTTAAAGTACCGCCAGGATCACAACGTCCGTGAAGCATTCTCCTGGATTGAAAAAAAAAGATCTTAAAATGCTAAGGTGGAAGTATGCATATGTTAAAAGAATCTGTGATGGAAAAGAGTGTGATTTATGATAATTAAGAGGAAATGTTTTATTCCCACCAATAGCACTTAGGAAATAAATGTAATTACAAGCTAAATATTCACAACTGACTTTTCTCCATTTAGGACAATTTCTTTTAATATTTACAATTACAATACAATCATCATTTAACAGATTTGTAGTATATATAAAATGTGAACAAGCATTATCGCTGTTTAACCACAGATCTGGCTTTTATTGTAAAGAAAAACAGACTTAGCAGCCCCAGCACTGCTGGCTACCTAAGCACATGCTTAGGTAATTTACCCCCTGGTACCAGCTATTAGTGTAATTGCCTTCATACAGTTTCTCCAAACTCGAAAATGCCATTAAATAGAAGGTGTAAATAAAGATCTACTTGTAATTTAAATAATCATTCAATAGATTAATTTTTGTCAAAACACATGGGTATTCCCCGTGACCTTTTATTTACGGAGTGGTAAATGCAAATATCCATGAAAATTACTCTTGAGTTGCTAAGGCTATGCTGCCAAGCGTATGTGCAGCAAGGGTCTATATAAAATAACTTTAAAATATATGTTAAGGTGGGAAGAACATCGAAGTAAGTAAGTTTTACTTTTTGTAAGTGGTCAGATATAAAGCTGACAGGTATCAGCTGTTAAATACTGTGATATGATCACATTCAACAGTGCAGGCAAAGCCAAAATGGACTATATTACCTATAGGGACTCCTGCTATTCAGGAAAGCACGTGAGATTGATGCTACATGATGTTTTCAATAACAACATCATTAGCTTTTACTTACAATCTTCTAATTTTCTAATACTAGTGTTGTAGAACATAGGTTAGAATCTTTTTAAATGTAAAATAAGAGAGAATGGTGTGAAATAATCCTCTGTGTCCAGCAAAATACTGTACCTACTGTCTCTAGTATTGGTAGTGTTAGGTGATTAATCATGTGACGCATGGAAAACCAAGTCTGGTTTTCTTCTGTCAGGTAATACCAATTAGGTGACAAGTCTTTTCCCAATTGCATTTGGAACTTCTGGTGCAGTGATCATTCTTCCATTTCTGCCGTTTGAAAAACAGAACTGGGAATTAGTTTGCTCGAATGGTATCTTTGTAGCAGCCTTTAAAATAAGCAGTAAATTAGGCCCTGGGTTCATGTGCAAAAATTAAAAATTGAAGTGGTTGTGAATAGTCAAAACTATTTATCTGTGTGTGAACAGAGTTTATCAGGCTACATAGGCAGAAGCAAATACACAAAATGTGTCACGGCTATGTATTTAACCATTTTAAATACATTTTTCTAACAGTAATTTATTCTTGTGACACAGAATGTGATATGCTTCAACACTGTACTGTGTATTTATGGAACTCCTACAAAACCACTGTCTTATACAGAGGAGTTAAATGTTACAGCCTCTGTTGCCTCTTCTTTGTAGAGGGAAGCTTTCTTTTAAAAAGTTTTTTTCAGCTGCAGATACATGAAAATGTGTGATAAGAAAAAATACTAATGTTTTGATAATCTTAACAACCTGATTTAAGTGCATGGTTCAACATTATTTATGAAGACTCATTATTTTGTGAAATGCATAGTTTTGAATCTAAAAATCTGCTATTATTTTTTCAGTGTAATTTACCACTTTAGATCTTCCTGAGAAATACATTCAGTTTGTTCATATTGTATTACTCCAAGGATTTAAAAGTTTAATAAATATGTTCTGTGATGGAAGTAAGCAAAAGCATTTTTTATCGTGACAGAGGCATGTTTTAATATTTTATCAGCTAAGATTTTGTGTTGGTCTGATACTGGAAAATGGTGGGTCTGTATTTCTGACTTTGGGATTGTAAGAGGTTGTTAGAGGAGGAGGATTTGTTACTGGAAAACGAAGGGGTGGCTGAAGAAAAAGTCAGGAGTCTTAAAGGAAGTGTTTTGTAGCAAGATGTTTCTTTACTTAAGTAGAGGAAAAAAAGCAAAAGATTGACTAAAACAACATTTTAAACACCAAGCATCATTTGCTAGTTTTAATTTGATTTGGTTTCAGTAGGAAAATGTGTTTAAACTGAGGCTGCTGTTCTAGGCAAGGAAACAACGTTCTTTACACATACTGTGTGTTTGATGTTGTGCTGGTGGTGCGCATAGAGCAAGTGTTAGGAACATTTTTTGTAGGACCCTCCTACAGCAGAACTCATCTGTGAGTTCTCCTTAACATATCCCAGAGTAAAATTTGTGCGTCAAAGTTTAAGGCTGCTGTGGGTTTTTTTGGTTTTTTTTTTTTTTGTTCAGTACTTTCTCAACCAGCATATTGTTGGAAGCAAAAACCTCATGTTTGTTCTACGGAAGAAGCTTGCCAGCCATTCAGATGTCTGGGGTAACCTGAAGCCTTGCAGTCACAGAAAGTGAGTTTGTGTAGGTTTTATGGGGGACAGGTTCGGTGCAGCTGTAATACTTGTGATACAACAGGGACAGCCTGATGGTTGTTGGACATTGTGTTACTGGTATAAGGATGCTTGAACTGTTTTGCAGAAGCTGTGTAATAACCCTGGTTAATAAAATAGTGTCGGTATTCTGCCTTAAGATTTAGGTGGAATTCTGCTGACTGAAAAAGAATTAAGGAACTAATCATTTCATGTAGTCGTTCTGCATTTGCTTTAGATATACATGAACCAGCTTGGCCATTAAAAGAAGCTTCTAGACCCTTTCTGCTCCTGTTTTCACTCTTGCACACTGTCGCCTTTGTGCTGGCTTAAAAATTATCAAAACCAGCACCATAGTGCTGCCCGCTTAAAATTTCTCTTCCGTGGTTGGATTGGATGTTAGCTTGAATCCGTTCCCTGAGGTACAAAGGAGGAAATGTGGTGCAGGGGTGCAAAGAAATAGGGGGAGGGTCATGGAGAGCTGCATATGTGTGCTTAATGTGTGTGAAAGCCCAGCCACAGCCGCAGTGCTGCCGATGAGTAGCAACAGGCATCCTTTGGAACCAGCAGAAGGAAAACAGGCTGAAAAACAGAAGGGAAGGCAGATAAGAAGTTGAACTCTGAATATCACAATGAGAAAAAACTTCCTGTATCCTCAGTTTTCTTCCATGAATCAGACCGTGGCTTTGTTAGGAAGAGTAAAGAATAATAAACAAAAAGAGGAGAAAAAAAGGAAAACTCAAAGCTGTCCGGAATGCTGAAAAAGAGTAAGTGATTGCAGAAAGCCCAGTTTGGCTGCAGGAGAAGCTAAAAATGAAAAACATACATATTTACACTGATTAAAGATACCGACCAAGACATGCAAAATAATTGGACGAAATTGCTTATTTTGAGAAGCTTTAGTATCTTCACTGTGTTTGCTGTTGAATTTTTCTACTCAAAAAGAGAAAGGAAGGCACAGCAAATCATTATTTTCTCATAAGTATTCCATTGAAATTTAATTTCTTGTGTCTGGAGGTGTTCAAATAAACTGTACTTCTGTGGATGAGTGCACAAATAATGTCTGCGTAATGACAATAATGTCTTTATCTCTCTGAGAGGTAGTAACATACTGCTGTTTTATTTAAACAGCCTTGATTGATAGTGGTATCTTCATTTTTCATGGCAGAACTTGGGAGTTTGTGCAATGCAGGTATTACTCAGACAAAAGGAATTGTAGGTTTAGGAGGGTTTTTTTTTCCCAAGAAAAGTAGTGTGTTGCAGTGTAATTTGAGAACAATTCTACCCCATCCTGGTGAATCACGGCACTAAATTCAGCACACTGAGTACAGGGCCAGTTGTAGCAGATTGCCCATCTTTCCCTTCATTAGGGGCACAGCTTTTTTCCAAGTACTAATATCCCAATTCCTGTAAGTTGCATCAGTAAAAAACCAAATGGTTCTATCTGGTCAGCTGCTTAAGTTGTTAGAAGACAGTCAACTGTGCTGAATTCTGTAGCGTTATTTACAGGTGTGAAGGGGGGAGTAGGGGGGGGAAAGGATGCTCAATGCTGAGTTTTCCCCTGATGCTTTTTAAATGATACGTTTATCTGTTCTTTATTTCTCTAAGTATCTTCTCCAGCTGTGCAGTTATAATTCAGCAGTATCATGTACTGTCACTTCTGTATTAGTAAATACCTAGGACCTGCTGAGTAATTATGAAATAACCTCATAATGAAATGCAGCAAAGAGTTCAAATTAAATTTTAAAGTTGCTTAACAACTATTCTACTTTAAACGAGAATTATCCACCCATGTGTCCTAATGAATTCTCAGAATGCATTACCAAAAATGTATAAATGATATCGTAAACACAATACATGATTTTCTGCACCTCCATTGTGTAGAAAACCATTTGTAAACAAAACAAAGTCATAACAAGAATTCAAATATTGACTTATGCTGGAATATTAGGGGAACTACATGAAATCTTTTATAATTATTTTTCTGTAAACAAAAGTAGAGGAAGCCTGTAAAGGTTGACATCAAAACCCCGTGTAATCCAGTATTTAGTCCCTGAAAATGCCTTGTAAGTGTGTGGAGGGTAGCATGGCAAGCTGTATAGTGATATATATATATATATATATATACACACATATATACATGTATATGTATATGTACACATGTATATGTGTATATATACATGTATATGTGTACATATATATATATATAAAACCCTATTTATATGTGTAAACTATATATAGTGCTATCTGCCTGGTTCTTCCAGCAGTCTTGAGCTTATGGACTCCCTCAGCCAGAGATTGCACCTTTGCACGTCATAGTCCCCGGTGGACATCAAGAGAATGCAGTAATTGGACTACACCTACACTCGAATGTTTGATAAATACGAAATGTTGGCTAAAAATATGATTCTTGTATACCATCTCTGATTCGGGAACTGTAAAACTCATACCCAAAGAACAAATATTTTGTCAGTACAAGATGTATTCCTAGATTACTGGCATTGCTATCCCTTTCTGTTATAACACAGGCCTTGATCCCTCATCATTTGTTTTAAAAAATCTGGTATGCTCACATTCTAAGGGAAATCTTCATTAAGATAGAGCAATAAATAACACTGAACTAGTTATATTGCTAAGAACAAGTCTCCCAATCACACAGAAGCCTTGCTGATAATTTAATCCTGTCTTCCAGTTTCTCATTTTCCTGTTGTGCTTACTGCTTGTACTTTTTTTCTCCTATTCCGTGCATTGTTTTCCTGAACTGTAAGTTCATTAGGATTTGTACTATTTTTAAATTACACATTTATTAATCAGAATGTCTAATATTGTTGGTCCCGCTCTCATGTGGGCGTTCTAAGTGTATCATAGTGCAAAACATAAAACAGTGTTTTGCTTAGAATCATAGAATAATTTGGAAAAGACCCTTAAGATATCATCAACTCTAACCATTAACCTAACACTGCGAAGTCCGCTGCTAAACCATGCCCCTAGCTGCCACATCTACGCGTCCTTAAAATAGCTCCAGAATGGTGACTCAGGCACATCCCTGGGCAGCCTGCTCCAATGCCTGACAACCCTTTCAGTGAAGGGATTTTTCCTAATAACCAGTCTAAATCTCCCCTGACACAACTTGAAGCCACTTCCTCTCATCCTGTCACTTGTTACA
>NW_010412135.1:0-5898 GCF_000710305.1 Buceros rhinoceros silvestris | reverse complement strand
CCCCAGGCTGATCATAGTGCAAGGAAGGAAGGAAGTGAGGCTTAAGGATAAGGTGCTGTCTCTGAGAACGCTCTTAAGACTTGACGTTACAACCATTCGTTAAGCTCTATAGGATTGAGACTTGGAGAAAAGCAAAGACCCAACACTTCCGATGTTCTCTGTACAGAGTCAATATTCTGTGCCCAGAGAACAAAATCAGCATCCATAACGTGGTGAAAAAAGTAAAATAAAAGCAAATTCATTTCTGGCCCTTCAGACTCTGTCACACAGATCTTGGCAGTGGTAAAACTGGGGGAAAGAAAGAATAGAACATGAACAAGAAACTGGAGGCAGGACCCTTCAAAAGGACACCTGAGATGTACAGTTGTCCTGAAAGTGTGACTCCCTTTTACCTGAACCCCTCCTTAGCTCCTTGTTCTTCTGCCCCTGCTGCTCCACCAAAGGCGTGTGCCAGGCATTGGTCAAGCCACACTGCAGCAGAAGCAGCAAGGGAGGAACCTCTCAAAATCATGAGTGGAAACCAATTCACTGTTAGTGATTGTGACTGTTATAATGGTCCTACTTTTAGGCAAAGTTACAGGAAGATCCATGAAGAATAATCAGATCAGGAAAATCACGGACTTTTACAACGGCACTTAATAAAGAGGATGCACCACCGCTGCGTGGCTGGGAAGGCAGCGATCCCACTGCCCAGTCTGGCCCTGACCCCTGTCAGTCACTGCGCTGGTGCCCCCGGGGTGAAGCTCCAAGGGCCCCAGAGAACCTGGTGACTCGTTGTCCTGGTTTGAGCTAAAACTTCCTTGTTTTGGGTGATGGGTGAATAGAATTATTCCATGCAAATCTGATAATTCCGCATTTAATTGGTTAAGGGGGTCAGGTGGAACGTTACGTCGGGAGCCTCTACCTGTCAGTCACTGCGCTGGTGCCCCCGGGGTGAAGCTCCAAGGGCCCCAGAGAACCTGGTGACTCGTTGTCCTGGTTTGAGCTAAAACTTCCTTGTTTTGGGTGATGGGTGAATAGAATTATTCCATGCAAATCTGATAATTCCGCATTTAATTGGTTAAGGGGGTCAGGTGAAACGTTACGTCGGGAGCCTCTAAAAGCAGCAGGCCGGGGGAGCGTTCTCTCTCTTGGACTTCCACCGCTGCACGAAGGGAGGCCTCGCCCGAATCTGCTCTGCCGAGGGACCAGGCCGAAACCGGGCCTGCTAGGCCCGACTAGGCCAAACCCAGACCGAGACCTGAGGGCCTGCATCGGATCACAGACTCTGAATTGTTCTGCCGTGAGTCCTGTCCTGTCTGAATCAGGTGAGAATACTCGGACTCCCGGCTGTTCCGTACAGGGAGGTTTTTTCCTGCAGTTTTTCTTCCCTTGCCGCACGGGGTTTCTCCCCCACCGTCTCGCCGTGAGAAGAATTCTGCTCCCTGCCCAAAGCAGCTGCAGAGTCTTCACTCCCCCCTTGCCGCTGGATGCCTGCCCAGAGCACCGACCTTGAACAAGACTGTTACAGAACTCTGGTTATCTAAGTCCTCTCTTCTTCGTTTTTTTCCCCTTTTTCTCGGTTTGTGCATATATATATAAAATAGTGTATAGTTGTGTGGTTTTATTGTTTATTAAAAGTTTGTTCCAGGTTTCTGAAAATGCAGACCGAAGTGTGTTCCTTCCGCTTTAAAACCCTTCTGTCTCTAGCAGGACAGAAAGGAATCGTTAAGGAATTCGAGGAGGTGTTACCTCGGTCCCTCGACCCTTAACACTCATGATGGCCAATAGGCACTTTGCAGGAAGGGGGTGTTGTCGCTGACATCACGGTGCTGGGACTTCAGCAGTGGAACAGGAGCACATCACAACACCTCCCGCACCCAGCCAGAGCTGATAGCCAATTCACCATGCGCACCGCTCTTTTCCAGGCAGTTGTTTTATTGGTGTACCCCCTTGGGTTCATTGTGTGTGTGCAAGCTTCAAGACTAACAGCCTGTGGCAGGCCAGATAGTCCACACAACATTTTTCCTCTGCCCTGATTGGATTAGCACATGCCTCCATCAAGAATAATTGTGCATAAAAATTTAGAGGGCAGTTTCCATGGCAACTCGAACGCATGACTTTGAAATTTGCCTTCTGTGAGCCCTTTTTCCCAGTAGAACAGGGTTGCTGAGATACTCACAGGGAAGGTGGATCAAGCAAAGTATTTAGGATGACACTATGGCAGGGTGACCTCTGCACCGACCACAGACAGCTGCAAGCATGAGCATGGCCTGTCAGCTGGATCCTCGCTGCTACCACAGTTCCAATGAACACGTCAGAGAATTCATTTATGCTAAGAACGGTGTTTCATGTGAAAATAACACATTGTCATTTATTTGCTTCCTCTTTACAGAATTTGTTTTGCATATTTGCTCCAGGGTCTCTGTTGTCATCGTGAATTAATTAAGAAATTCTCCCAAACTGACAGCAGCTGAAGCAGCACTGGCTGGGGCTGTTCCCAATTTCTGACAATCTGTATGGCAGGCTGGCAATATCCCCAGCCTCTCCTGACACAGAAAGCGTAGCTTGGAAACAAGAATACGTGGGGGGTTCAGTTCCTCTGGTGTCATTTCCCTAACCAGGGTAATCCATAGTCTTCTTTCTGGTGAATGTCACAAATGGTCAAAGACACTTTTCTCTTGCTAAATCCATGTGTTTCTTTGCTCACAGCTACTACTTCCACTTCAATAAAAGGAAGCCAAAGTGAAATAAAGATGAGATTAGATCTTCTTGAAGACAAAAAGTACTTCATGCAGCATAAATCAATTATATGGGTCAGGTCTTAAAAAGTTTGTGTTTTAATGTTTACAACTATGTTCCCCTAGTCACTGTGACTCTGGAGAGACTTCAGAACGTGCAAGAGGTTTGTATTTCTCCTCACCAGTTTAATTCTGGCACCAGTGAAATCAACAAGAGGCTTGACTGACTTCAGCTGCCCTTCTCAGGATCTGGCTTACAGATTTTCAGGGGCAAAGTAGGTTTATCCACAGTTTATCACACTATTTCCCTTTTGGTGAGTAGATTCAATTTCAATTAGGATTTTTCTCTTCTCATTTGTTTAGTTCAACCACAGGCATGCTCTTTTTTCTTTCTCTCTGGACTTTATTTTCCTTTCATGCAGCTGCTACAGGTGTATAAAGGAATTTTTAAAAAAGTGTTCTATTCAGCATAGCACCATTTCTTTTCCTTCTGCTTTTATCTTGTCTAATCCGTCATTTGGGCTATGATGTGGTGTAGTGTGCTGGTAGGGGTAAAATGAAACCTTCTTCTACAGGTATCGATTTTCTGGAACTACCAGATTTCTGGTCACATTTGTTTACACATGAAAAATGCTGTTTATTGCATGCAAGCAAAAGATATTAAAAGTCAGAGTGTCTCTCAACATAAATATGAGCCTCTGTTTACATTCCCATTTCAGCCCCCTCAGTGACAAGTACAGTGCATGTCTAGTGCTGTCTCTGTGATCACCCCATGGCGACCACATCTGGAAACCCAATACATATAAAGAGTAACCCAATGTCTCTTAAACACTACCAAAAATTGTCTTTTTTAGCCTTCCATAACCAGGTCATCTGGAATGCCACGATGTCTTTTCAATACTTGCCCATCTCTGGCCACGAGCACAGCTTGAGGGTTGGTTCGTTTCATTGCCTTCTCCTGTGCACAGCCATTGATCTTTGTGGGGAAATGTTATAGACTGAAGATTGATTTTTCCTGACTTTTTTTTTGGGGGCGGGGGGAAGGGGGGTGGAAATTAGAAACAAAGATCCATATTTAGTGTGTTAGAAATGTTCTTGTAATGAGCTCTGCCTCTGTGTACTGGATCAGTTATTTAGCATGAAATCGCAAGCACAGCTTTAATGCCAATCCTTCAAAGGCTGGATGATTCCCATAGCTCCTTAACACACTAAATCGTATTTTGATGGGTGAGAGCAGGCTGCTCTCAGACAGAGAAAACCTCTGTCTGTCCCTTGCCATATTCGTAAGGCTCAGTTTGAACTGCCACGGCGGTTAGGGTTTGTCTGAGGAGGTAAAAAGAAATACTGATCTGATCTGAATACTTGCAAATAGCCCTGGAAGAAATGATCCTGTCTAATCTGAGTGAACTGCTATAAAAACAGGCTTCCATTTGCATATAAAAACTTAGGCTTTGTTCTTGATGGGAACCTGATCAGGTAGCAATAAAACCGGCTTAGTATTCAGGCATGTGCAAGTGAATTATTTATACATTATTTTAACCTCACAGATGAGTAAACCAAATATATCCTATCATCATACTGTCCAGGTTTTAAACCAGTAAAGAAATTATGCAGAACATCGAAAATAAGAATTGTTAGGAGTACTCCTTCAGCCTCACTGCTGGTTGGACCTGGAGAGGTGGAGCTGCAGCAGCCTCACGTGTCTTGGAAATGGCCCCAGAAACTGCGATGGAAATATTTGCCAAATCATCAGATAGCTGTAGTGTCCAAATAGTTTCAAAAGGCCCTTCAGACTTGAAATGTGAAAACTTATTTGAAGTCAGTGGATAATGAGGGAAGGGGTAGAAAAGAAACTTCTTCATCAGGTGAAGAGTCATGCTTTTGTCAAAAGAATAAAAGAATAGCGCAAAAGGGTTGCACAGACTGGAGATGGGGATGGCTTCTGTCAGTGCAGAAAACTGTTCTAGAGAGGAGGGAAACCTGGCAGGGATTGGGTCTGACTGAAGACTGCATAAGCCATAAGCTTTGTCAGTCATGAGCACACACTGTGACACAGTGGTGAACCACAGAGAGAAATCAACCGTTGTGACAAGCCCTGAAACAGAACCCACACCTTGATTTCTCAGGGAAGCACATTTCTCAACCACACACACACGAGCGCGATGTTTACAGCCCACCCATTCTTCTCTGTTAACAGTTCCACTGCCCTCTATGAGCGTGGATACAGAGACGGGTTTTACAGCAGGGATACCTACAGACAGTGTGATGAAAGCCTACAGTTTCTCCAGGGCTTTTTACCATTTGCCTGGGAGCCATTTCAACAGCTTAAAAAAAAAATATATAGTCAAATTAATCTTGGCCTAAAAGGTCAGCATTTGTCTTTCTGGAGCAACTCACTTTCCTGGAGGTGGTAAGATGTAATCCAAAGGGTTCTGTCAGGGAAATGCTGTGATTCTTTTCCCTTTGCTTTATTTCTTACTTCCTGAACGAGATCCCTCATGCAGAGATACTAAATTCACAGGATGATTTGCCCGTCCTTCAGCTGTGTGGTGGCCGATCATCTTGGCAGAGCACAGGAGCTGGCAGCTCTGTGTCTGTCCAGACTGACAAACCAGATAGACAATAACAGAAATGACTCAATTCTGCTCTGACCATCAGTTACTTTAAAAAAAAGAAAAAGTCTATTACAGACATGAACAGTGTACATTTACTGTTTAGATACTTCAGTTTCCTACTCCTGGTATCACAACTGTATTTACTGCAATGGGAAACATGTTTTAATTAAATTGAGCATGGGAAATGTCGTATTTGAGAGAGTACTTTTTATAAAGGAAATCATAACTTTTTTATTCTTTAAACAATAAAGAGGTTTATTTTTTGTTCTTTCATGTCCTTCTTTTATGGTGCAATAGCTACTCTCTATCTAAAATGGTTTATGGTCTCCCACTCGCAAGATATTGCATTATCTTAAGACTGAAGATAAATTTGCCACAGCCTTGTCCCTAAAAATTCTTGGCTTTCAGTGGTATCATACTACCTAGATGAGGAAGAAATCAAAAAAAAAAAAAAAAAGAAAGAAAGAAAAAAAGAAGAAGAGAGAAATCAAAGTACAGAAAACTAAAAATTCTTCTTTGTTTTGCTTTGGGTTGCTGGACCTAATTGAGAAGCTCTGAGGGAG
>NW_010412134.1:25215-29275 GCF_000710305.1 Buceros rhinoceros silvestris | reverse complement strand
TATATATAAATTATACAGAACAGCGAGGAATCATGTAACAAAATGATGAGAGATTGCGGAAGGAAGGTCTCACAAGCAGGAGAGGTAACTGAGTGCTGGAGTTCGCCAGCTGTGCATCCGAACAAGAGCAGCTCATTGGAAGTATGTTGATTGGTCTTTTAGCTTGGATGCAATGTGCAGTGGAGGAAGTGATATTGAACCAAGCTGTTTGAAAAGCAGAATGAAATTATTGTTTCTTTTACTTAGAAATTTAATGCACCATTTTCTGGCCTTTGTATGATGTTGAAGAATATCGACAAGCTACTTAAGAAGCTGGGATTGCTAGGTACAGCCCAACAAAGTAAAGGAAGAGGCCCAGATGATGCTTACTGTTCAAAACAACCGAAAAAATCCAACCATACTAAATTCCACGTAGATCTTCAGCAGTGTGTGACTTCCCCAGTCATAATTTTTCAGTGCATAAGAATGGGAACTTTTTTCAACATTTGGCAGCTTGCCTTTTTCTGTCAATCAGACACCCTGTTGTGGTGATGGGACTGTGTGTTGTGGTCAGTCCTGTTTCCTTCATCACTTGTTTAGCTTCCTTTCATCACTTTCTTTTTTTTTTTTTGAGGTTAAGCAAATAGGCTTTCCAAACACTGATGTTATTCTCTGTGGTTTGGTGATCAACCACTGGTAAGGTGAAATGAGTTTTGAACAACTAAAAGCTAAAGCAAAACCTTTCAGAAAGGGTTTTTTTCTTATTTTAAAAACAAAGTAGCATTTTTGGGAAGAGTGTCTCCTTGGCTTCCTTCTGTTGGATTTCCCAGAATGTAAATGCTTTTTGAATACCACAGCTACAAAAAAACCCCCCAAAAAAACCCAAAACCAAACCACCCCCACCCCCAAAAAAAATCCCAAACAAAACCCCCCCACCAAACAAGAAACCAACACCCAGCAACTCAACTATGTCACTGTGTTTATATCTTACAATTTGTAAGTTAAGATTAAGGATATGGCCAGCTACAATATTTGCTGAGGCAGCCCTTGGAAACAGAGAAGTGATGAAGGCAATGGTGGGGGTAATGTAATGAGCTGGACTCTTCCCTGTAAGTTTTAAGTCATTCCAACTCAGATCACTAGCGTGCCATTGTGTTGATGATGTTGATATTTTTGCAGTAAAATTCTTCCCTTTTTTCCTCACCCATCTAATCATTAATGAACAAGACTGCTAATAAAGGTGTGGACAACTTAGCTGACTGTTTCCTGCCTTCCAGCATCTCCTTCCAGAATTTTTTCCCATTCTAGTGTGTTTTGCACTTTGACCTAAGTTGCAATAGTAATATAGTCTTTCAGGTGGCTGCTCAGTTTTATTCCACAAGTGAATAAATGTACTTCGGTGTCTCTTAGGACTACAAAGTGCTTAGAGGTCTTATGCAATGATGTCAGCTTCCTCAAAGGGGGCAATGAAGAGGGAGTTGCTGATCTCTGGTGACTGACTGGTGATAAGACATGAGGAAATAGAATGAGACTGCAGCAGGGGAAGTTCAGCGTGGACACTAGGGAAAGGTTTTTCACTAAGAGAGTGGTCGCTCGTTGGAACAGGGTCCCCAGGGAAGTGGTCACAGCACTAAGCCTGTCAGAGTTCAAGGAGCATCTAGACAATGCTCTTTGGCATACAGCTTAGTTTTAGAAAGTCCTGTGAGGAGCAGGGAGTAGGACTCAATGATCCTTATGGGTCCCTTCCAACCTGAGATATTCTGTGACTCTATATTATACGTTGTAGAATCTTATATTTTGTGATGCAAGCCACACTGGCAATTTTAAACTAAATAATATATTACTTTATTGCATACAGGGGGTTTTGGAGGTTTTTTTAGTAATGATGACTATTGCATCAGTTTAATGTATGTTAAGGAGCAAAGGGTGGTTCAAAGCAAATGAAGTTGATCTGTCCATCAGGATTAGTAGCTGCAGCAACAGTGGACTGTCCTGTGGGTGGTGGTAATGCTGCATCAATGAAGGCTCAAGCTAAACAATCTTTCTGACATGACTGACTGACAAATAGAAATGTTTCTGAGTGTCTAAGTCAGATGAATAAAACAGGCTGTTTCTGTAGTTGTGCACGAGATCTGGGTTGTTTGTGGGTTTTTTTCCTAGTGTATGTATTAATTAGGTGAAATATAGTATGTGTGTATACATTTTATATTGAAGGTAACCTTCTGTGGTGGTTTGGAAGCAACGTTAATGAATATTATACTTGGATTATTATAAAAACACTGTTGTGTCTTAGGGGCATAACTGTGAGGGAAGAATATCTTAAAATATAATTATAAAATACAAATAAAAATTAACTTGTGCATATTTTCAGTTAATGTTTTGTCACCTTTTATTTTATCTGAAATTATGCCAGAAAAGATAACCAGCTTATATTATGCTAAGATGTAGCATGACAACCATGTGAGGAAAGAATTGACAGCTGATATGCATTACAGTAAAAGATAATACAACTGGTAGTAAAAATGCAAAAAGTATTTACATTAGTGCAGAAGAAAATTCATTTCATAAAAGCCTTAATAAATGATAGGGCTTGTAAAGCAATTAATCTTACTAGGGAGGAAAACTCTTCCAAAGGACTCACAGGTAACAAAGTGAGTTTTGACTTTTCAGGAATGGTCCACTGGTTTTCTATTGCTTATATTCATCTTCCTGTTCTACATTTATTTTTAAATGTGAAATCTTCCCATTTGAAAGTTTTCATTGTTTATTGTGATTATTCATCCCCGCATGGTTTTTGGCTCATTCAATTCAAGAATTTCACAGAGAAGTGGAAAGATATAGCATTTTTTAAGTGATGCAGCTTTGTTTCATTTTTAAAAAAGGATAAAATCATAGACATTAATAGTTATTTTCAGTGTCCAGATTCGGAAATATTATGGATTTTTTTCAGCAGGCATGTGGCTTAAATTTGGCACCCCAAATAAAAGGTTGTGAAATGATTAATTCTGAAAATCTTGGCCTGACTTTTGTTGAAAAACTTCAGGCTTTGTTTTTTTTATATCAGAAGCCTGATTTTGATTCTACTTCCTTTTCTCTGATACATTCCATAGTAACAATACTTGGCACGACATATTCTGAAGTGGAGAAAAATTCTAAGCAATGGAAAAGATTTTTCACTGTTGAGCTGTATCTCAAAAAAAGTAATTATCTGAAAATTGCTCTTAAGAAATGGAAAATAAATTGTTATTTACAAAATGAGTGGGATTCTTCACTGTAATTTAACATAATAAACACTCTCATTAGATTTTTGTTCTTTTATATGTGACATTTTTTATTATTAGATTTGAGGGTGACTCTGAGAGTAAACGTCTTCTCAGATGAGGTAATTTTGCTTTCGTTAGTTTTGTTATGGTTTCTGTTGGTTCCAGTGATATCCTTCTTTAAATCTCATTGAATGGTAACTGGCTTTCTTATTTTTATTAGACTCACCAGCATTCTTTCTCTATTTGTAGTCCTATTTTAAAAAGATGTTTCAGTGGGAATATGTACTTATAGTATTATTTAGTGCTCTCAATCTCTCAGAAAGTCATGTGCTCTTTGTTTTATGTTAACAATCCCATGTGCACATTGCAAATTGGTGTTTACTCAGTTGCTGGACATGCCAACACTAATGCTTTCTAGGCAACTGTTTCTAGAAAGCTGTTGCCATTGTTGTAATTGATTCATTCTCTTTTTCTTTTGGCTAGCTTGTGCAGTTTTTTTCAGTTTTAATAAAAATACTCTTACAGATGAAGGATTTCTTTAAAACTTTACTGTCCCTTTGACAGGCTTTTGTGCTGTATATATGTCTAATTGCATTCAAAATAGTTAAAAGAACATTAAATTTACAAAATGAAGCTCTCAAACAGGGAATTCCAGAACTTGGTTTCTTTCTGCAGTCTTAATTAGTTTCCTTGTGCACATATAGTATGATAAATCTTTATTTCCCTCTTGATTGTGTCCTCATAGAATGTACCAGTTGCAATGTGCTCGCTTAAGATGCATGCTTTCTGAATTTTATGTTATTGTTCCAGTTCAGCAG
>NW_010412134.1:22131-25088 GCF_000710305.1 Buceros rhinoceros silvestris | reverse complement strand
GCAGGTCTTCCAGTTCTGCACATTGTTCAGTGGTGGTGTGAAGATGAAATTGTTCTATAACAATTGTCAGTAGTATTTCAATGTTCAATATAGCAACAGGACTGTCCTACTGAGCAGTGAATTGGGTAATTCCCATTAATCAAGGTTTTGAGGTCTCTGTGTGTGTGTATTTAAATATTTTTAAAATATTGTTTGTGTATATAAAAACATGGTTCTCTGACTTTGGCTTTGAAGACTGAAAGTTATCTGACAGAGCAGAACTTAGAGGGTTCCTTACAAAATCACAGTATGGATTCTTTATGGTTTCACAGAACTCTCATGTTCAAGGCCTCTGGGGCTTGTATATGCTAAACCTTTTACACGATTATTTGCATGAAGTATTGTAAAAGTGAGAACTATCATTTGGTACCATGGGTATTGACATACGATGAGATGTGTTTTCATGCATCAAATGAGTGCGAGCCTTCTAGATTTATAGATCTCGAGTTTCACGTGACCTTCTTAGTTTATATACCTAAACAGCTGGAGAAATTTTACTTGATGCCCTGGATACCAGTATCATTTGAAAGGTTTATTGCCTTTTGCAACTTTTGTTGCTTTTTGATATCAAAGGTGTAGAATGATATTTGTATCCTGAACATGAATTCAGGTTTCCAAACAGTATGACAGTTGTGAGGATTAATTTGAGTATTACATGCACTAGGTAATTTCAGGATTGCCATCTTTTAAAGTGCTTTAGGAAAGCTTGAGCTTGAGTTTGTCTCAAAATGTCTACCTAATATATTAGAAAGACTTTAATTTTGGTTCAGACATGAGAAAGTGGATGTCAGTTGTGTATTTCCTTATAATTACTCCATTCTCTGAAATATGTATTTGGGTTGTAAATGTCTTTGGACCATGAAGGAGATTATCTACTTCAGACATGTTTTGATGATGGTGGTGGCTTTATTAATATTGTTGTCTCTTATCTAACCAGTAGATTAAAGTAACACAGACCAGTTTCCACACAGGTGAATCTAGGTTTACAAGTTAATAAAAAATAATTAATTGCCCTAATTTTAATTTAGAACTTGACTAAGAGTTCTCATATGGAATTGAATGTGTTGGGCCAGATCATAAGCCCAACGCGTTTTCGTTTTCCATGCTGACTTAGCTGTACTTTCTATGTTTATTTTATTGGACAGATAGAACTGTGTATTGTACAAGCTGAGTTGGTGCCAACATAGTATTTCTAATAAGCTGTTTAATCACTGAACAAGTCTGCTTTCAAACCGGGCAATGCGCCCATTGCCAGTGTGCAGCACCGGGTTAGAATAACTTAACAATTATACTGGTTGTGTTTAAAAAGCATCCTGACTCAATCAGCTGTAACTGTTGGACAAGGTAGTTAAGTACGCCAGTAATTTTTTAACACCATCAGAAAAGGACTTTTCTTTTTTTTTTTTTTGGCCCCTGGAGACCATCAGCACTTTTTCACATGAAGAGAAGTTTGTTTAGCACCAAGGAAAATTTGCTGTCTTTGCAATTTTCCCAGCTCCAATTGGCTTACATTGTAAAAAGCAGAGCTCAGCATTGAACCTACATTTTTTTGGAAGAACTCAAAGCACTGACTAGCCATATGCCGCATAATATGAACATATATATCGCAGAGAGATATGTTCTTGATCATACTTTTCTTGTAAGTTCTGA
This sequence comes from Buceros rhinoceros silvestris, assembly GCF_000710305.1. Lineage (NCBI taxonomy): Eukaryota > Metazoa > Chordata > Aves > Bucerotiformes > Bucerotidae > Buceros > Buceros rhinoceros. The sequence goes on along the minus strand of NW_010412134.1, from coordinate 23,399 downwards.
ATATTAAAGCAATCAGAGATGTTTGTGATCTGTTTTAGAAGTATTTCTGAAGTAGAGAAGAAACGTTCTTCCCTCTCTGTGTGGATAACATACCAGATATGAAACTAGTATATCATTCTGCTTTCTAAACAATAAATTAAAGAGCCGTCTCTACTACTTGCATGATGTTTTGAGGAAATCTTGCGACCAAAGAATCTGTCTTTTACTCCAAAATCCAAACTCCAGATATAATTATGGAGAAAAGGGCTGAGGAAGCAAAGCTAGCCTGTTTTGTTTTGATTGGACTTAAAGTTTAGACTTAAGCTCTCTGTGGTCAGAAGGTTGAGATTAAAGAGTCTGTAATTAGATTCAATACTCCATGTGTCTTAATGCCCAGAGAGGCCAAACCCTGTCTGCAGGCAATGGTAGTTGCCAGGATCATCAAAAATAATTCATAGATGCGAGTGAAAAGGAAACTATGCACACTTTCTGAAATAATTTGTTCTTACTTGCTCTGTCTTGTTTCTCTAAAAAGAAGTGTAGGAAATCTCTCAAAAATATCTAGTAAACAAGTAGAACTTGAGGTTGAAAAGTAACAGTTTTACTTCTGGGAACAGATTGCCTAGATCTTGCAGGTAGTCCTCTATATTCAAGTCACGTTTCATTAGTTTTTGCTTTTGATCCTCCTGGCTTCTTTACATTATATATAATGGTACCCAAAGCAAAATAGGCCATTAGGTGTCTGTGGGGTTTATATGTACATGTGTATATGGACAGAGAAAAGACTTCTGCCACATAGTCACAAGATGGCAGGTGCATCTTTTCATTACTAGTTTAAACCAAATAAGAATTAAGATCTTTGTCTCAGAATTTACCACATTTAGGTTAATGATAATGAGCGAAACGATGCATTCTTTTGGCTGAATTAATATAAGGGTAATGCTTGAGGATGAATCTGGTGTTGATGACCTTCTGCAAACAAAGTGATGGTACTTGAGGTTTCCACTCTCCCCAGTCCAGCTGCCCAGAGCTGGGGCTGATGGGAAGTGTGCTCTGGACTGTGCTCTTGAGTGCTTTTCTCTTTTACAGGCAAGTTAAAGATCAAAATAAGAAAGTAGCAAATCTGAAGCACAAAGAGCAAGTGGAGAAAAAGAAGAGTGCACAGATGCTGGAGGAGGCCAGGAGACGAGAGGATAATCTGAATGACAGCTCCCAACAGCTTCAGGTAACATGGGAATTGAATTAAAACAATTCAGCCAATCAGCCAAGCTTAGCTACTTCGCTCTCTG
>NW_010412134.1:20469-22033 GCF_000710305.1 Buceros rhinoceros silvestris | reverse complement strand
GCTGAACCTCCTGGTCTGTTCTTGTAGCTGTCACCTGAGAAATTTGTTACTCATCATTTAAAAGGACATGTCTGTTGCAGAGCACTTCAAAGAAAGGAGCCTCTTTGAATTGCCTACATAGCTTACTCCCTTCTCATAAAATAATTTTATCATTTTGGTATTGAGATTGGTGGGACATTTCTTTCTTCGCTACTCTTCTAACAGCCTTTTTCTTTAGCTGTTTTCCATATTTTCCCAGCTGGTTTTACCTTATATTGGTGCCTTTTCTTCAGTAAATAAAAGACGATCAAGTAAGTATTCTCACAGTTAATCAGAATTATTGTGGAGTGACTGGAGGACCATGTTTTCTGTTTACTCATGCTTGTTTGACAGCGAAACCCTACTCTACCTCATGAATTCTTGGTATGCTTATGAATCAGTTTTCTTTATTTCTAAAGAGATAACATGCTGCTGCCCCACAGAATTATCTGTTTACCTCAAATCTGCCTAGGCATATGAAATTCACCAGTATGAAAGCAAATCAAATATTTTTCAATGTGCTATGTGTTGATACTAGCTGTAAATGCTTGATCAGATGGTAAGTTTTCAAGTGCTCTCACAAAAATGTTAAACTATTGCCATGAAATAAAGCAAAGATATTACGATGTTAAGTGAGGAGATAATAGATGTTTTGCCTGTGATTGCTTTAATTTACAAAAGTAACTTCCCTTTCAGTGAGTGAAAAAAAAACATGGAAAAGGTAATCTGCCCTTGAGATCTTTTAAAATTGTTATTTAAATCTTTAGAGAGCGAGCCTTCTCCTAGGTGTTATCCTTATGATAAACGCTTATAGCAAAGTCTCTCCTTTGTTACCCTAGGTTAAATCCTATTTCTTATTACCAGCTACTATATCTTAATACACCTACAGTGGAGACACAGAATTAATCTGAATAGCTCACTAGCAAAAATAAATCCCCTCCTTAATTTAAACTTTTTTGCTTCTTTGCTCTGTTCTGTGGAATCCCAGGGGGATTGTTTCAACTCTTTAAGAACTTTTGAAACAACCACAGAAACATGTGTCTATGTGGAATGCACTCAAGATGCACTATTTTGTGGTTTCCCCTCTCAGTTCCAGTCGTGTATGTGCAGGGCACTGAAATAGTTAAGTTCCGAGTGTCTGAAAATGATTTCATAACTGCAGACTTCTATAAAAGGCAGGGATGTGGGATTTCTACATCTGCTAATGGGTTTTGTGGCTGTAATGCTATGGCAATCTACAATAATGCTATGGCTCTCGTTATGTGGCAGCTTAATTTAAATAGCACAAACCTTGTATTAGTGGAATGTCATTAAAAATTCCTGAAACTAATACAATATTTCATTAGCTTTCTAATCTGTATTTGAGTAAATCTGCGTTTCAAGTTTGAAAAGATAAGTGGTACTTGACATTTGCCTTGCAATTATGTCCATGGCGTATTTATCAAATGATACCATTCCACAAGACTGTCTTCTTTGGGTTTATGTAGCACTTTCAGATTTTAAAAGGTATGGCTTTCTTTTCTGAATTTTTTCCCCACCGTCAGTC
>NW_010412134.1:0-20345 GCF_000710305.1 Buceros rhinoceros silvestris | reverse complement strand
TTCCCTTTCATTTTTATTTCTTTTACACAAATTGAATCCATTGGAAAAAGCCTGAAATTAGCTTCTCAGCATCTATGTGGTTTGGGGTTTTTTTTTTTTGTTGTTTCTAGAAACAGTAAGTTATGTAATGTGTTTGTACAGCTACACACTGCGATGGACAGACAGTGATATTCTGGTTACTGGTAACTTTTAAGTCCTGTTAAAACTATTCAACACTGCTCTCTGTTACTTCAAAGAGATGGTACAGCTTTAGAGAGTAGAGGCAGCTTTTGCTCAGAAATTAGGTGGCAAAGAATGGTGCTGCGTTTTATCAGAGTTCTTCAAGAATGTGTAGCTCTTCTTGCAATCTCAAGGTGTTTTAGCAGTAGAGACATCATAGATAGAAAACTATGTATAGCATAGCATAATTTCACTCTAAATATTTCCTCTTTTTTAATTTTGAAGTAACTAACTGACATCTAGGAACAAGAAACAAATAATCAGTTGTCTCTTTTGAGGAAGCCAAGTCATTTGATATTATTATCTTGTTCTCCAGTGCTACTTTATTGTAGGTTGGTGGTCTAACAGGAAAGCTAAAACTGGGAACAAAGATGTCAAAGTATAATTTTATTGTCCTTACCTTTTTACATTCAGGTTTTCCAATTAAAGATGTCTATACAGCAGTACATACGTTTTTTCCACTTTGCTTTTGTTGTGGTTTATTCTGCACTGATATCTGTTGTTTCCTATATAATTGTATGCAAGTATTTGTGAGATCAAAAATAGACATTATTCAATGCATGTAAACATTTAAGATTGAAGTGCGATGTGATAGTCAGCATTGAAATGTGTAAGTTGTGATGGTATTAATATTATTTGACTTTCCCTCATGCCTTTCCTGCTTTTGTGAACCTAATTGCCCTGGTTGGGTGGGCTCGATTTTAGAGAGTCTTTCCCCATATTCAGCACAAGGCTGAAGGGAATGCTTTCATTCACAGATGAAAAAGGTCTGTATGCTCTAATGAAAATATCAGGCTAAGGTAAAATATGGAGTGTTTAATGACAAGTGACAGGTTCAATAAAAACTCCTTCCTTTAGAAGAGCCCTCTGCTTATGGCCTCCCTCTCTCAAGGACTGCTACGTTTTGCTTTCCTGGAAGTAAAATTTACCCAGGATCGCATTTCAGTTTGTTAGTTATGGAGACCTGTCTTCTCCATAGGCTTTCAAGGGCACTGCCTTCTAATCGATTAAAAAACAATTTAAACTGAGAGGAACATAGATTTTTATTTTTTTCATGCAACCATTGTTGGCTTTGGGTTCAGGACACACAAGCACCAATTTCAGGTAATTTTGGTCTTGGTGGTTTTGGCTGGAATTAATAATAAGACATTATGAAATGCTTAAAAATATACGATCTGCATGTTCTTTAGTTGACCGTCTGCAATCCAGTCAAATAAACATGCTCCCAAGCACATACTCCTCTCCTCCTCTCGCTGTCCCTAACAGGCATGTGGTTTCTTTCTTCCTGAGTCCAGTAACAAAATGTTCGTTTATTCACAGAGCTCTGATGATGGAAATTGGGTATTTTGGGGAGTGGGGGAAGAATGAAAAACATAATGTCTCAATTCTAGTGAGATGGATAAATGGCTTTCCAAATTTGTCTTTTCCTCCTGGGTTCCCTTAAACCACAAATCTCCAGAGATCTGAGAGGTTAACGAGTGTCTGCTCTATAAGCAGGATAAAAAAACCCAAGCTGGTGGGCTGGAGTAAAAAACTTTTGCTTCAAGTAACTAAAGCTTGGCTATTGTGAAAAGGAATTGATGTGCTCTCTTGTCCTAGAAAGGTAACATTTACTGAAATTTCATAGGTTTTGAATGGGTACCTGGAACTCACATCTGGAAAGTAGTATGCATATTTTCTTGTTCTATCATTCCAGCATCTTCCAGAGATTTTAGGAGGAATTTTCAGAATATCTTGTGGCATGGAGCTGTGTACTGTTGGATCTGTACTGCAGCAGCTATCCATCAGTCTCTAATTGCTGCTGACGAACTATATGTCTGGAAGCTGTGTAAAATATATTTAAATGTTTCAATGAACAACTGTAAAACCAAGTAAATGTTTTTTTCTTTGTTTTCCACACCCAAGTTTAGATAACTTAAGGTACATTCCTAATCCATGAATTATATACCCAAGTATATGTTGTTTGTTCCTTGTGGTTATAGAATTCTTTTACCATATTGAAAAACATCCTAGTGAAAAGAACTGACAATCTAAACAAATGTGCAGGTTTTTGTTCGGTAGTGTTTGTACTGGGTTGCAGACAGAGCTCAATGAAATGAATAGGCAGCCAAGTATCTTGTCATCAGGTGAACCTTGTAAATTCATTAAGGATCAGCCTCGGTGCCCCAAGCCTGTCAGCGTTTAAGAGGCATCTGGACAATGCCCTTAACAACATGCTTTAACTTTCAGTCAGTGCAGAACTGGTCAGGCAGTTGGACTAGGTGATGGTTGGAGATACCTTCCAACTAAAATAGTCTATTCTAATTATCTGTTTGTTATGAAGCACCATAGCATGTACACACAGTCAATATCAGCATGTAAAAATCTGAAAGCCCAAGTGAAGCCCAGTACATCTGGTCTAAAATTACTGAAGAATTTCTTCTTGATGTGCTATGATTGGGTCTTGAGAGTAGAGTGGCTGAAGTTTTTTCAGCTGCTAATACAATGCCATGATGAAAATGATGGTTTGTCATCTTTCAGCTGTTCGTAAAGACATATTGTGCTTCCCTAACTAATTTATGAACTTGCTTTTGGACAGCGTGTACAAGATTTCTGAAGTAAAGGTTACATTTAAAGAAAAAACTTTTTCAAACTTTAAGCGCAGAATTTCCTCCATAACTTTCCAGGCATCACCAGCTTTGAAGCAAATAGGTTATGCTAGTTAAATGATGTTACATGTTTTCCTGGGGTAAGTGAATTTCAAGTGCTGAGTTCCTGCCTAATTTCTCTACCATATAGACCACTGCTGTATCAGATTCCAGCCTTGCCTGACAGCTGAATGGAGTGTACTCTTTATCCCTTAGATAGCACAGCTCAACATGTTAAGGCCCATGAAACTGTCAGCTACTCCTTTGCAGGCTGGTAGAAATCTATTCTTTAATGCCATCTTGCATCTGCAGGATGTATTCCAGAGAACAGTCTGACATATCTGATCTGTATTTTGCCATTGAGTTCAGATCCATCTTTGGGAGATATTCAGGTCAAAATGTTCTTTTTCTCTCCCTTTCTCTCCTAGTACTTCTTAGACATTAATTACATCAGGAAGAAGCTCTGGCCTCCCTGTCGCTGAACAGTTAGTCCTCTGTCCAGCCCAGCCTTATAGGTGTTAGTGTTCCTTGTGTCTGACTAGGGGCCATTAGCATCTACACAGGTGGCTATAATGGTATAGTCAGTTGTAGGTCATCCTCCTTTCATCCTCTGGGACAGAACTCATGACATAAAGCACTGAAAGGATATGAATTCACTTTGTGATTCAGTTTTTAAGAAATGTGTTAGCGTTTTTTGAAGGGATGAAGTTTTCTTGTCAGTCACCATAAAGGATGAAACATGACATTGTTCCATGTTCTTGATAATTAAGCTAAATGTGATTCTGAGTTCAGACATGATGTGCATCAGTTTTGTACTGTCTGTCTCTCAGTATTACATCGGACTTTTGTTAATGAAAATGCAGCAGGTATGAAAAAAATTCAGGCTCTAAAAACCAATCATACCTCATAAAAAATCTAAATGGAATAAATGTATACCAATTATTCCTCCTATTTCATGTGGGCTAAATGCAATGGTAGCCAGTAGGTTGTTTAAGGGTAAACTGACCAAACCCCTTCTCTGAGAGGTTCTGTGACAGCTGGCTATGCATTACAAAACAGGATATACATATGCAGTAGAAACTTCGTGATGCATCATGATTACACATGATTACACACACTTCTTGATGCATCACATTACACAGTGATGTAATATTCCAGTAGCAATTTTAATTTCCATCACCTTTTACAATATGTTACAGAAAATACAATGATGTTCCACAAATATTGTACTCTATACTTATTTGGAGGGTTGTGATTTTCAGCATAGTATGTGCAGTTACTGTAAACACAAGCAAATATTTAACCCTGGCAGATGCTTCGAGAAAAACTAGCTCTTGTTCTTATCATGTCATAACTCTCCCTGTCAAGAGAGCTTTTCCTAACTTTCCTGGCTGTCTGGGAGAAGTTCCAAAAATTATGACCTCTTAGCTATGCTTTTTGTGACTTATAGTGAGGGAAAGTTTCTTGGGGGGGTGGAGTAATTTGAATTTTAGCCTTTTGGGGGGCTGGGGGAGGGGGGTTGTTGAGAATTAAAAATTCATAATTAAACATTCCTCAATACGTGTGCTTTTATTACGTAGGTAATGTTTGGATGGTGAGTAGACAGCCTCACTTCCTATTTTCTTATGTCTGTGTGAAGTAATATAGTAGTTACAGACAATATTCAAGTATTCTTCATTTGTAATGCTCTCTAAATGGAAAAAGGCATCTTCACAGTGTTAATTCCTTAGTAATTTTTGACATTTAACATCGCAGAAACAGGACTGGAAAAAAATGCTAGTTCATGGAACAGTACCAAAAATCAGTGCATAATAGGAAATAGCAGTATCAGAAATTATATTTTCATGTAAATTTACGCTGTTGGATGTCTGATTACTGTCTGAGCAAGACAGTAATGCATGTAAAAATGAGCTTCCAGCTAAAAAGGAAGGTTTTTTCCCTTTTCTCTACTGAAGTTATATAACATATGACTTTATTGCAAGGAAGGCCATGAAGACTTGCTAACAGCAGGAAGTAAAGACAAGGTAGGAAAAACACCTTGACAAACAAGAAGGAATGAAGTCAAGCCCTGCACTATATGTTCAGATGAAGTCCTGTTCTTAGGAACACCAGTCCTTTTCATCTCTTATCCTTTCATATGTGGACCTGATGAACTTTTCAAGACAGTAATTCCTCATGTACTTAAAGGAAGCTCATCAAAACAAGCTTTCCTACACATCGAGCTTTAAGAGTGTTTACCTGGGTCAGTTTCTAGTACCAGTTTTTCCAATTTTCCATACAGTAATCTGGTACCTCTTTCTCTAGTCAGCTGTATACAGACAGAGTACGTAGTAGTGTGGGTGACCATTCAAAAAGTGTAAATTTACCTCTCCCATTTCTTAATTTTCTAGTACTTGTGAGATTTAGGAGTTTTAACATTCTTACAATGTGAGCTGTGAGCCATGAGCAAACTGTGGAGACAGCCCTGTCTCCAGTTTTAGTAAAGCCATTACTTCTGATTAATGTTTACAAGGTCTGACTAACCATTGTTGCTCATGTGTTGCATGATGAAGCAACAACAAAAATAAAATAGTAATGAACATGAGAATTATTTGTCTCAGGAACAGATTTCTCTGTTGCTATATGAATTGTTCAGTTGTGTTATTAAAGATGGAAGATGCAGGCTTTTCCTCCAATGTAAAATATAATATACATTTCTGAATATCAGAATAAATATATGACCTTGTTCTTAGATTTGGTACGGCAGTCCTTATAGAGACTGAATCAGTCATTCTACATAATTGATGTTTATGACATTAAGCACATTGTTAAGGAATATCCTTCTCCTGTGTCTGACCGGAAGAGAGCACTCCTTTACAGAATACTTGTTACCATAACATGTACGGAAACTAAGTTTGAGGAGACTTGACATTTGGAATGGATAAGCATATCCCCGGATAGACTCTTAGCCATCTGCTCTATTTGTTTTCACTTCACGGTTTAGTTTACCATACATTCATTATGTTCAGGTTAGATTTATTCACTGCCTTCACATCTTTAAAAAAGATGAACCATTTGACTCTGTCTTCTCATACAATGTAAAAATGCTCTACAGTTTTGAACAGACAGCTGGAAAAATTTGGTGAAAGTTACTATTTACAACTAGCATTAGGCAATCTCCCAATTATCCCAGGATTTCCTTAACTGCAAATTGAGATTTGTAGTGAGGGAAAGCCATCATATGGCTTGAGAGTTTTTAATAAAGGAAAGAGGACTCCCTAAGTCCTAATGTTTCTCAGTGATCCATCAGGAATATTATTCTCCAGACACACTTTCACCCAGTCTTTACTGCAGAAACATTAGGTGTCAGTGGAAGATGAAACCTGCTATTTGTACTCTCTAGCCTGTTTGGCAAAGAGCAGGGTTGGTATCCTTTATGATATGCCAGAAACTAACTACAGTGAAGACTGGACAGCTGAATATGTGCCAGCAGCCTTAACCACTAGATGGGTTTTGCATGGATTTTTTTTTTCCAAGATTAGTATCTGAGTTCAGACTCCGTTCCTAAAAACTGTCAGAGAGATTAATGTAACTGTTGACAACATGGTGTGGTTCCTGTGAGGAGATCTCTCCTGAGAGTAGAAAACATTGAGGGCCAGATTTAAGCAAAACAATAGGAGTACATTCAAGGGGAAGAACAGCTCCCTTTTCATTTTGGTGTCTTATTTCATGAGCCTGAGAAATGGCAATAAATTTGCATTTATTCTCTCCTCTAATTTCTTTTATTCTCTCTCTCTCGCAAAAGCTTTTTTTCTTACTTGCTCTGTGGAAAATGGTTTCAGACTCATCTCTTCCAGAGAATAAAAATGCCAATTGCTGTGGCTCAATTCATAGACTCATTGTTCAAGAACATTGCTATTCTGCCTTATTCTTTTGCGCAATAGAAAAGGAAAGGGGATGGGGTGATGATAGGGACCTAAAGACAGACAGAATTCTGATTTTGTTTTAAAAAATTATACATATGAAATGTCTTTAATTTGATACCTATGGCAACAAATGTCTCAGCATTTCCTTTAAAAAAAATCCTCTAATTATTTCAAGTAGTAATAAACCTAATTAACTTCATTCTAATTCAGTACTGTTCCTTAATCTTGCTTACTAAACTGCCCAAATTGCTGTCACCCTTAAACTACTTTATCTTTTTTTCCTTTCCTATAGAAACAAGCCTATTTTGTCTTTAATTAGCACTTTTCTTCATAAATTCTCCTCTTTGGCTGAATATACTCGAGATATATCAGAACAACTACCTGTACTGTGATGCGCAAGTATTAGCTGGGATTGAGGCTTAGGCTGCAAATCATATATTAAAAACTTACAGAAGGTTGTAAAATACTAAAAGACAGCACCAGTCCTTTCAAGCTGCTGAATTTTGTTTAAGATATACTCAGATCTGAATGCAGGTGATGAGAAAAACTAGGTTGCTATCACTTAGTCTTTTACTGAGGATTAAAGGAGAACAATCTCCTTAACATTCTGGAAAATATTTATATTCAGCTAAAATTCACTGCAAATTCAGTTTAGGACATTGTGTTGGTCTTGTTGCCGGTGTTTGTTTGAATTCTTTGAGGTCAGATGGTTTTCCAAAGCAGGGCGTGAATAAAAGCTAAAGGACTTCAGTGTCCCAACAACAGTTATCCGTGACCTTCCAGGTCACAAGCTTTCTTCTCGGTGCCCGTCACCACCCATGTACTTTTCTCTTCCTTCTTTTGGAAGAACCATGGAGTGTTCTTGCACGTATGTATATAATGTGTTCTATACACATTTTTTGCTTTATAAGTGCATGTGTCTTTGTGTTCCAGTGGTATGGAACAATTACTGTTTTATGCTGAGGTAATGTATCTGGTTAAAAAAGGCAAATGTAATATTTTCTCTAAATGTGACTAAATTTCTCTAGATTTCTGAATTGTATTTATTGATTTATTCAGGATATTTAAATGTAGCTCCACAAATACCTCACAACTCTAACGCTTGGATAAATGAAATTCAGTATGAGTACGTAGTAATATATGTCAGAAGAAGCAATCTTAAATATACGTACACGATGATGGGTTCTGATCTAGCTTCATTACCATAGGACAACAATCTTGGAATTAGAATAAATAAATACTTTCATGAAAATATTATTGGTTAACAGAACTATTTAAAAAAATTAAGTTGAGAAATAGTAAATGAAAAAACAGAGAATACAATTATGCTACTGCATGCATCAGGAGTGCCTTCACCTCTTGATTATTGTGCAATGATGTGGGCCATCCACCACAGGGTATGGCAAAGTAGAAAAGGTAAAGAAAAAGAAGGAAATGCTAAACATAAGAATGAGCTTCTGTTCAAACATATATTAAATAAATTTAAACACTAGAACATGGAAAAAAAAAATGAGTGAAGACAAGAGCTGGGGAGTACTTTGTCCAGCTTTGCAGGCTGAGAACAATAGCTGATCATTTTGAAATATTTAGTGCTAAAGAAAAACAATAACTATTTTTCTCTTTTCTCTGAAATAGTCCAGGCTTTTATTGAAACAATTGGAATTTCATATAAAGAAATGAGATTGTCTCAAAATGTAAAGAGTTTCCACTTTCTCATCCTTTTGGTTTTTATGCCAGTGAATTTAAATGGTAATTTTTATGAATTTTGTGATGCTACATTGCCTTTTTCAATGCTACAATCAGTGTAACACTGAAAATACACCAACAAGAAGCTTTTCTCTTCAAATACTTCATTTCAGTATTTTTAAACTCATTATTTTCTGATTATGTTAGTGTCTGAAAGTCCAGTTTTTACTTTTTCAGTATTCTGTTCTTATCAATTGTATCTGATAGGTTTTTGTGTTCTATACGTGCCTATGAATTGACTGCTGTTGCACACCTAAGTCATTTCATTCTTCCTGATCTTTGCATACTGAAAGCTTTTTAAGTTTCTGTTATTGTATCCAAGTCATAAGTGTGTTTATTACCTGTCTTCAAACGTATCCTTAGAGTTTAGATACAGTAGTAAAGCTGATCTGTGCATTTACTGGTAAAGGTATTGAGAACAGAAACAGGTTTTTAATATTTGAAGCAAACCATTTCCCTAAATTAATGTGTGTGTCTATGGTTAGTAGCTGCATCCAGGTTGCGCTAAGACAGATATTTTCCTTTAAATTAACTTCACTTAATGCATCTGGCTTCCAGGGGATTGCAAGTTATTTGGGGTGTTCCCAGATGATGTGAGAAACAGTGATAATTTAATTCTGACATGAACTTGTTTTGATGATCTGTAGTTTGAAGTTGGGGAGATAGAAGAACGTCTGCATGGAGTGAAAGTAATATTATTTGGTATTTTTTACATTAAGTAAAATGAATAGTGGTTAGCAATAGCATCTCAAAAGACTGTTAGTCCTGTCCTGGAACTGATGGCTGCTTGAGAGGACGCAATTCCTAGCACAAATACAATAGCTTCTCTACTATGATGAAAATCAAGATAGAGGCATCGGAGACTAAAATGAATGTGTGAGACCAGAGGTGATTGCAGGAATTCCCTTCGAAATTGAGAATGGGAGAGATTCAATGGCATGAACTGCTGAGTCAACATTTCCTCAGTGCTGTTGATTCACTAGCAATTTTTGTCATGTGTTCCGTTACAAAAAAGACAAGAAGAGAAGCGTACCTCTAAAGCTAGCTGTCCATGCATGCTGCTTCTGCTGCTTTTTTTTTTGCTAAATGATTGAAAATGGGCAAAGAAAGGCATATCTTACAACTACTGTGATATATTAGTATGATTATTATGACAGGACTGACATTGGCAAGGAGAGTTCAGAGGAACAGGGCTGTAGCAAGGGAGTAACTTAAGGGTTCAAGCTTCATATTAGTAGTGCAGTTAATTGAAACTGCCACTGGTTTTTGCTGTAATCCCATATCAGTTTAAGAGTATTGAGTCATAGTGTTGATTTATGTGTGAAAAAGAAATCTTTTTACAGTAGCATTTCTCAGTTTAACCTCTCAAAAAAAAAATGCCCATGCACCACCCCCACCTCCCCAATAAAACACAAACAACCAAAAGAAAAGCCAAAACAAACAAAAATGCCACAAAAACAATTACAGGTATCTATTGGTTTTGCTCACTTCAGAACATTTTCACAGCTGTATTGTCAGCCTTGGGTCTTATTCCAATAGTCCACACAGTGACGCACTACGGTTATAGAAAAGCATTGTCCCCTAGGTTTTTTTTTTAAATAAAAAATAATTTTAAGAAAAAAGTGGTAATTTGGAACAGCTGAAGCAAAATGTTAAAGCTGTTGGCACCCTGTGTGAGCTGCTAAATGGTAAACCTGGTTGTTAGTATTGGCAAGGTACGTTAGCCTGTCTAGGTTGTTGCTAATAAAAAGTGTCTATACAAAACCAACATACCTAACGGATTGCTGTGTTGGGAGTGCCAAGCTTGAAGTAACAGGAAAGAAGTGTCAAAATCATGGCAGCTCTCAGGGAGAGGCATTGCCAGTTTCTCATAGGAATAGTCGGTTCTGCTGTTCCCTTTTAGGCCTGTGTAATAGCATCTATATAACTGTCCTTTTCTTCTCCTTCCTCTCCATTCTCCTTCAAGAAATGTATAAATAATCTAGATTGCAATGGAATTCCTCTTAAGCAGCATTTGAAGTACGGAGCTTTATGATGGACATGATTCAGCTAGTATTGATTAGGATCCTTCCTCATCATTACTACACACTCTGTAATTCAGTTTACTCCTGATGTTGAACTGTGTTATTTGGAAACACTTTTTGTGTGGTAACACATAAAATATATTAGAAGAAAAAAATACGAATGACTGGAGTTGCTCACACATTTTTTGTAGACATAATGTTCAGAAACGTTACACGGTGGGTACAGTGGGTACAGTACATCTGTCACAATTTTAAAGCAATAGTAGCAATATGAACAACTTTTGTTACAGAATTCATACATGTACAAGAAATATCCTTGGTATCAATTATGATACCATGATGATTTATGATACCAATTATGATTGGTATCGTACCAATTGGTATCATACCATAATACCAATTATGATACCAATTATGATACCATGATCAATTATGATGGAGCATGAAGGTTTAGAGAGCAGCCCTGCAGAGAAGGCCTTGGGGATACGGGGGGATGAAAGGCTGGACGTGAGCCAGCAGTGTGCGCTCCAAAAGCCAACTGTATCCTGGGCTGCATCGAAAGGAGCACGGCCAGCAGGTGGAGGGAGGTGATCCTGCCGCTCTGCTGCACTCTGGTTAGACCCCACCTGGAGTACTGTGTCCAGCTCTGGAGTCCTCAGCACAAGAAGGACGTGGGCCTGTTGGAACAGGACCAGAGGGGGGGATGCAAAACTGGTGAGGGGAGTAGAGCAGCTCTGCTGCGAGGACAGGCTGAGAGGGTTGGGATTGTTCAGCTTGGAGAGGAGAAGGCTGCAGGGAGACCTTATAGCAGCCTTCTAGTACTTAAAGGAGGCGTCTAAAAAAGATGGGGATAGTGTTTTTAGCGAGGCCTGTTGCGACAGGACAAGAGGTGACGGTTTTAAACTAAAAGAAGGAGATTTAGACTAGATAGAAGGAAGACGTTTTTTACACTGAGGATCTTGAAACTGGCGCAGGTTGCCCCGAGAGGTGTTAGATGCCCCATCCCTGGAAAGCCTGGAAAGATTCCAGGTCAGTTTGGATGAGGCTCTGAGCAACCTGATCTGGTTGAAGATGTCCCTGGTCACTATAGGGACTAGATGAACTTCAAAGGTCCCTTCCAACCCAAAGCATTACGTCATTCCAAGTTTTCACTAAGATGGTTTTTTCCCATGTTTGTTCATGACCATCAAAATATATATATATATTAGCAGCTGTTTACATGATACTTAACCTCTGTTACTTTATTTTTATTTTCAGAATCTTTAGTATTAGATCTGTGTTTGTTTGTGGTTCATGGTAATTGATTCCTAATTCAAAACACTTCCAATAGTGTGTTTTTTCCCTTCTGGTCTGTGAAAGCACACAGGCAAAATGCATTATTGCATTCATTACAGGGTTGTTTGAAATTATCTTTCCCTGCCTAGGTGATTAGCTAGTCCTAGAAATATTTTTAACTGTTAAAAGAAGGATTTCATTGCCTTCTGAGATTGTTAACTAATCTTTCCCAAGAGTTAACTGGAGAAATCCAGCTTAATTCCAATTCAAAGAGTGAAATTAGGCCATAAAGACCTTTGTGAGTTTAGTTCAAGACACAGTTAGGAAAAAGTTTGCCAGTATACCTCAGATTTAATTGAACCTAAATAACTCAGTGAAAACACATATCCCATTTTATGCACTTTCATAAAGCTTCATGGCAGATTATACATCATATAAACGCAGGATAGGTTAAATTGATACATACTTTTAACATGCATCACTTGGACATCCTGCCACTTCCTTCCTGAAGTGAAAGAAAAAGACTAGAAATGCGTGTCAGTCACACCTCCTTTTCCTTTCAGGCAGTCATATATTGGAATGAGTTTTGCATACGGATCAGCTACAGGATCATAGTATAGTTAGCAAAAATTTTTATTGTGCCTGAACTTGTGGCATTTCTGCAGTGGGGAGCTGGTTTTTCGTTTTCCTTGTTCTGCCACCATTGAGCATAAAGGCTGAGCTGTCTCCGCTATGCCAGTTTAATTTCATTTCTCCTGTGGAATCTCGTGTATATGGGACTTAGGAGGACAGGGAGGGAGGGCCACGGAAGTACTTGGGTAGGTAATATGTCTTGAATCCAGTTACTGTACAGGTAAGTAATACTTTTTTTTTTTTCTTTCTGAATAGTCATCTGTATAAGCTTCATGAAAGGAGACTGCCACTGTTTATTGTTCTGCGATTTTGTCAAAATACAGGAAGATAAATTTGCTCTCAGTGTCACATTCTAATATATATATGAAGCAACTCAAGTTGTGCTTTAGTCCACTGCTTCAGAGGATCAGTCACGGCAGGAAAAGAAGTTATAACTCTAATTACAATTACCAGAAGTTTTTCTCCACAGTTTAATGCTTATCACAATAAAGACAGCATTATTTCATGTAACTAAAAAGAGGAAAGCAGCAGCAGAGCAGACCGAAGGTCAACATGAGCCTGTGATGTTTCAGAGTTTAGAGCCAAACAACTGGAAAAGCATGCTAATATGTTAAAAGGCAAATGCTGGAATATTTTTATTTCCTTTTTCCCTATTAGTATAGGGGGGTTTTGAAACAGAAATTTTTATTTTAAAAATGTAATCATGCAAATGCTAATCAGTTAGTCATGAACAGAAGAGCTAAACCCAAAATGTTTATTTAAAAGTATCTTAAGACTATTCTCCACTAGTGGAGGAGCTATCTGGTTAAGCAACTACCTGCTCCTCCTGCCAGGCATCAATGCAGTTTTGTAAGGTGGTCGCACAAGTTGTGACACCGTTACAAGAGTAAACTTGCACACCTTTTAACTAGGTTTGTCTGACTCAGAAAGTGAAAACTTGCAACTGCTCTCTCCTTACTGGATGGATTGTTCGTATTAGACTAAAGTTAAAAGATCATCATTTCTAGGCAGTTGGTTGTAAGTCGGTGCTGGGGTTTTTAACTTGCAACCCTCTAGCATATCTGTAAAAGTTTGGGTATTATTTTAGGAAAGGTAATTATATATCAATGTATTTTTTTCAAGTGCAGGGGCTGTTTTAATGTCTTGATCCATTTTGGTACTACCAATTGCTCTTCCTCCTGTCCCTCAAGAGTCCACCTGTCTGAATAGAGCAATATACAGTGTCAAGGTTAATACAGTGTCGAATTCCCCTCATAAATGTTTGCTTGGGATGAAAAGTAGACATACCTTATGTGTGAGAATTTTATTCTGCATTCTTATTTTAAAGCAGTTTCTGTTTTACATGCAGCTGTTCAAATGAACCACTCCCACTTCTATTCTTTGAAATGGAGAGCTACACTTACACACACTCTTGGCTATCCATGAATAATATATCAAGAAGTACAGTCAATATTTATTGTGTAATGCAGATAGGCAAGTAAATATTTTTTCATGTCTGGCACTGTTAATATTCTATGATGAGTTTTTTGTAAACTTTTCATTAATCTTTTATTTGAGTCTTCAATTTGGAAGATACAGTGTTTCAGAAAGATTCAACAGGTATGAAAACATGTTCTGCATCTCCTGATTTTGAAATTAAGATCTCTCCATTTGTTTCTTCAGAAATCAGCAATTACTTGCTCTGTGAATCCACTTTGAAAAGTAACCATAAGCAGAAAACTCCTCTGCCTGCAAAGCCAAACAAATACTGTGGCTTGTGCTAGTGGTTGATTACTAGACTTTCTCTGTACAACGGCAGTGGTGCCAGAGGTCTTGCACTGGTTTGATGCAAAGCTTTGCATCTCTGCTAGCACGCTCTCACTGAAACTGGCAGTTTTGAGACTGCCAGAAATGGTGCTAATGCAACAAGTATCCTTGGTGATTTATCCCAAGTCCTAGAAAGCAGGAATTAAGGAATAAGCCAGGTTCATCCTTTAAACACCAATGACTAATTTTTGCATTATGAAGGTTGCAAGGTCAATTTTTTTTCCAACTCATCTTTTTTCTGATTCCTTATATGGTGTGAAACACTTCCAGAGAAAGAGTGGAAAATTTCAGTCTTAAATACAAAAGGACAGAAGACAAAGGGGCAAATCTTTGACAAAAAGCAATTGCAAAAAACAAAGGGAAACATTTTTGGTTCCCCCACTGCTGCTGAGATCACCAAAAAGCCCATGTGGTAACTTAAATGTGCATTAATAGCTCATCTGAACCTTATGATCTAAACCAATCTACAAGACAAGAAATGCAGAAATCTTCCATCGAGCTGCTTATTTCTGATGGATTTGTTAAGCATCATAATCCAAGATGTTCATATATACCTGACGGGACGGCCTGCTTTGCAGTCATTCATCCAAGCTCCTACAGCTGAAGCAGGAGAATACATTTATTTTGCTAGCAATATTAAAGTAAGGAGGGTCTCCATTACAAATAACAATACTATTAATTTTGTATATAATTTTTCTAAGTTATACCGTCTGAATAAACCAATAAACCAGTATATTTTCTGAGGAGCCATACAGTTTTCTTCAGTGGTCTTTGAATATATTTGGGACATCTGAACCTGCAACTGTGAAGATGCTCTTCATTGAAGAATAAATTTTAAGGGAGTCTTGATGTCTGAGATTCAGACAGCCCACATGAACCCTTCATAATTCCTAGAGAGTTTTTGATGAGAAACTTCCTTAAACACTTAATTGGAACAATGGAAAACTCTTTTGGGGTTGATGTTTGCTTTTCCCCTCCCTCAGCCTGGAAATGGCAAATTCCAAACTGCAGCTCTGTTGTTTCCCTTCTTCCTCGCCTACTGGTGAATGAGTGAGCAAATGGGCACTGATGAATGCCTGCTGCCTTCCCACCAATTCTGGCTTCTCTGCTTCTTTGGATCTGCTTACTAATCTTTATTTACCAACAACCCTTGTTTATCTATGCTGTATGATCTGACAGGACTGTGCTATGTCCCACACGGACAGCAAGCACTCTTGCTTTGCTAGCTTCCTTATTCTCTTTACTATAATCTTCCTCTTACTCTTGCATCACTTCATCCTTCTTTCCTTTGTGCGAAGATAATTTCCCTGCAGTTGCGCCTCGGGAGGGAGAAACACATTTTGGTTGGCATAAAACTTGGTTGATTAAAAGGCTGTCATTCCAAACAAGTCATCTTCACCTAGTCTCCCGTCATTTTCCAGGACAATCTACGTAAAAAGGATGATCGAATTGAAGAATTGGAAGAGGCACTCAGAGAAAGTGTTCAGATAACTGCAGAGCGGGAAATGGTGCTAGCGCAAGAGGAGTCAGCCAGGATCAATGCTGAGAAACAGGTCTGCAATCTTATAAAGTCACTGGTAGTCCTCTTAGGAAAGTAACCAGACAGTAAAGTACTATTTTCCCCTCTTTACTGTGAAACACAGCTGTTTTTGTTTGATGATCCTGTATCTCTGTTCCAACATTAGCTAACAGAACTTACAAAGTCTGCAAAGCCTTCATGATAAATTGTATTTCATAGGTAAGACTTTCTTGAAATTAAAAAGAAACATAAGGTATCCTGAACTTTAGAGTATTAAGTAGTAACTCTTCTGCAGTTACTGTCTTGCCTGTCAAAGGTATTTTGCTGTGTGTAAGTGTTCTTAGGTTCACTATGTTGTTCATCGAATGTATTTAAAGATGATGATTTTTATTAGCATAGTTGTGTTTATAGACCACAATCTCGTTGCTCTTGCAAAACAACGGGATAAAGACACAAATCCCTTGACCTGAGCCAAGCATACACACAGAAAATATGCACTTGTGTAAAAGCGTAAACTTTTATGCATGAATTGATTCTGTGCCACTGACAAGATGCGCTGAAGAATCATCTATGTGTCTGATTTTAACTCGCGTAAGTAATCATCAAGAAAACGTATGTAAGTAGTGAATAAAATTCTGTGAGATTTTGACAAAGCTTTTGAAGTGGAAGCTGAACCTGTCATTGTTACTGTGCTTCTTGTGAGCCTCTGCAGTGTTTTTCACTGTTCCTTACTTGACCGTAATTAGCAAACATGAAAATCTGGTCAGTTGCATTGCAATGGAGTGATCTTCGCTTTGTTATTTAAATAAAAAAGTTCTAAGTGCACTTTAAAACTTTTTAAGAGGTTTTTTCCCAACATGTATTCTTATATCACATACTTTAATGAAAAAGCAGCTATAAATATCTCACTAATAATCCAAGTTTTGAGAAAGAAAGCAGCTGTTTCTCTTTAGGCTAGAGTCAAGTTCAGCTGTTTGATCATACACGTATTGAGGATAATTCTTCCTTAAGACAATGTTACAGAATTCACTTTCAAGAGCGCCTTCTTTCCAAACTTCTTGCAGCCTTTAAGAGAATTGCATGAAAGAAGAATGTTAGCTAAGTAGTGAATACCACATCAAAGGTTAGGTCTCCTTGAAAGGAAAATGTGTGTCTCACAAAGGAGCTGGTTCTATGCTGAGATGGAGAAGTAAGAAAGATAGGATGTGATTTGATGCCTAGGATATCATATTGTTTTGGTTTATTTGTTACAAGACAAAGTGACCATTTTTATGTTCTCTGAGTACCTAGAAGCCTGTAGAACTCACCCTTTTGTGTTGTGTATGCTCGAAATGCAGAACAAGATGGATAAGGCTTAGTGAATTTTTTGAGTGATGATTTTGAAGAAGGTAGAGTGCGTTAATTTTGGAAGTTCAATGTTCAAAGTATCTGAAGTTAGGGAAGTAAGCTGAAGATGAACATTTACAAGTTTTAATCCCACATAATGGGTACTTGTATTAGATGATGATCACAGGTCATCTCAGTATTGAAAGTGAAAGGTGAATGAAGTACAGTTTGCAAAGGTTGAGTAGCTTATGTTTGGTTCACAGCAAAGAGGAGTGCTAGTAGCATTAACACGATCAAAGCAAGGAAAATTGCTGCACGAACGGGTACAGCCTCCACAAGAAAGATTTTTGCATAGATCCAGATACAGAAGAAATCCTCCAAAAGAACTTCAACGGGTACAGCCTCCACAAGAAAGATTTTTGTATAGATCCAGATACAGAATAAATCCTCCAAAAGAACTTTAGTTATATAGATGCAGTCAGAAGAGTCTTATATTAGAGATATTATTAGAGATAAAAGAAATTCTGCAAGTTTTTTAAAAAACCTTTTAAAGGAGGTTTGTGTCAAAGATACCATCAAGATTAACAAAACCAGGGAAGTTCTGTTTCTTAAATGGAAAGAAATCAAGCAGTGAGGAAAACTTCAGTCACAGGATGGAAAGGAGGACTCTTTTTTAGTGTGCTGAGCAGGAACTCCTCGTAGATGTCTCTCCACTGTGAGCTGTTCACAGTGGGTTTATTACGGAGAGGAGAAGAGATAAGTCTGGGTTGGTAGAATAGGGAACTGTTGTCATAGAAGTGAAGTTTTATTTATACATGAGGCCTCCTAAAACAACAATATGGAAAGAGAATGGTGCTTTGTGTATATGCACAAATATTAGGTTTGTCAGTAAGGTGGCTTTCCAGAAGAATTCACCAGCAGAACCTGATGAGAGGCACACAGTGAGATGGGATGGTCAGAGCTTGGTGAAAAACGGAAATAGCTGCTGAACAGAGAGTTGGGATTGGGTGTACAATCGAAGAGGTGTGGCAAGTCAGGGAAATGCGCAGCATTAGAGTCAATAAGCAATCAGAATCAGTGAGTGAGATTGCAAGGAGAAGAGAGTAGTAGAGCGATGGCAAGTAGCTCTTTTTCCAAGGTGACCATGATGTCATGTCACATGACATGTTTTTCAGTTCATATTCCTTCAATTACTTTAAAGGAACTCCCTTTTTATTTTATTATGTTCTGTGGAAATTCTTTGTAGAATAGTGAAAGACACCTTCAGATAGCTTTAGAGTTTTGAAGTGCAAGGTTCTGTTTCCTATACGATATTAATGGCAAATCCTTTATTTTTACAAACAATAGTAAGTTAGTCCAAGTATGAGTGATATGTGTGATTTTTAAAATGTTAGTCATTTAAACTGATTATAATTTGCTTTTAATTGCATGCCTTTTCTTTCTTCTCTTCTGTTTATCTTTTTTTCTACCATTCTGCCACTTCACTGCCTGTCTGAAGCTGTTTAATGAATCAGTGCATGAGGTCAACCATTTTGGCTTTAAGTGGCTCAAGGTATGAGGACATCTCTTGTGTGTGTACCTCTGCCCCAGTATTTAATGTTGGTTTTGTAGCCCCGTGTTGTGTAATTCTACCCTTCATCTCGTGCTGTATGGTTTCCTGCTATTTTACAGGCTTCAGATTTGAATTACAGTGTCCATGAAGCTACTCAAGATTTATTTAAAGGTTCTCAGATTTCTGTTTCAGGTTAAAATCTTGCTCTCTTTAACCCAGTGTTTGAAAATACCCTGGTAGTATGTGTTAGCTGTGGCAGTGGGTTTACTGTGTTAATACACGGTCTATATATGGCAAGATCTCTACAGCTGACTAAAGCTTTCTGTTTGTTTCAGCATCTCAGAGCTTTTCTTTCTTTCATCTATCACAAAAATAAAATCAGGCATTTCCTGCTGGGAGCAGGAATTGAACTGGACATAGTTTTATTTATCTTACTGTTCTGCATAGCCATACAGAAAGCAGATGAGAGAGTCTTACATAAAGACTTTAAAGTTCTTCAAGTTTGTTCTTTCTAACATATTCACCTGGTTTTGTTGGTGCACCTGCTGAGTACTGTGTGTTAATACTATTGTAAATTCCTTATAGTTGTGGGGTTATGTACTACTATGGCTGATCCCACTAGTTCAGGCCTCTAGGTGGAAGGTCAGAAGGTGTATGGAGACTTCTTTTTAAGAGTAAGGCCCTGTTTGTGGAGTAAAGTGAAACAGAAGTTGGTCGTTTGTGATTCAGTGTCAGTCAGTAATTGGTGTCAGGTCCTTGGCTCAAGGAGCGCAGTGTTTGAATTATTTGTTATTGGAGGGCATAGCTCACAAATGTGCACTGACCCAAGGTACTTGACACCCTCTCTCTCTTCATTCACTTTCATCCCCATACTTTAGTGCACATCCCTTCAGTTTTTCCAGCCTGGATCTCTCTGGGGTTGTGTTGTGAAATGGAGCAGTCACCTAATTCGTGCTATGAATTATCTTATTTTTTGAAGGAATTTTTTCATGTGAAACAATTCGCTGATCTGGTTCATGGATCCCCACACAGAACTTGAGGCTCAGCTGAGGAAGAATTGAACTGTGCAGTCAGTACTGAGAAGTGGAGGCAGGAATTGCTTAGTAATTTTACTAAAAATATTTTTACTGGAAACTGTTACTGTGGCCGTTACGATAGGCTATGTCTACAAGTAAGATACTGAACTCCCCAACTGCAACATATGTTTCTCTATCTTATTTCCTTCAAATTTGAAAAGCAGTAGGTTTTAGAAGTTTAAATAGTATTTCTGCTAATAGTAGTGCAGCTCTGTTGTCACGAATGTCAGCTCCTGCTTAAATGCCCTCTATATTATCAGAGAACATCTAACTCCTTGCCCTAAAGTGTTACAGCAAATAAATGCATGAAATACTGGTCATTACCTGTTCCTTTCTTCCTTCCTTAAGCAGTTACTTAAACTGAAATTTCTGAGTTAGCAGTCTGATCTTGACACCTTCCATCAACTTAGTTTGAAGTTATGGTTCTCAGTGAGAAATTTTACATGTGGTTAAGTATGTGCACCTATAAATAGCTATATCTGTGTTCTTACATTGTATCTTTTTATCCTACACAGGGCAGGTTTTTCTACTTTGCTTTTTAAGAAAAAATAAAAGACTGAGTATTGTAATAGTAATGTATTGTTTAAATGTATATTCTTCTGCTAATTCCTTTCTCCTACTATCTTTACAAGCTATT
>NW_010412133.1:96965-103524 GCF_000710305.1 Buceros rhinoceros silvestris | reverse complement strand
TTATTAAATAATGTACCTATAGGTTTCTTGTAGTGATGAATTCTTGAAAGTATAGTGGGAAAAGGAGAAGCACACTAGAAAAAAAATCTGATAGTTTTAAGGAGAGCATGTCTTCAAAATAGCAAAGAGCAGACTTGTCTGCTCAGTCATTCTCTTTAAGGGATCCATATGGAAGGATTGATATAATAAAAAGAAATCGAAAACCATAGGAGATAATGTTGATTAAAGCAACATTTTCTACAACTGAGCAGGACAAATTTGCTGTAAATAGTAGATCCTGTGGTTCTCAGTCTTGTAGCCATTGTTGTTACGAAATCCCCCCAAACATGTATTAGGATGTTGGAATGAGCCTGGCTAAAATGAATGGGAACCACCTCACTTTTAACCTCATTTACCTGCTTGCTTTGCATGGCTTCCTGTCATGCTGCCGTAACTACAAAGTTCAGACCCTTTTTCCACGGTTTTCTCTCTACCTGGCATAAGAAACTGTTTAGATGGTTAAATGAAAACACAAAAGGGACATGAATTAAACCAATGTAATGTCTCAAGAATGTGATATATTGTGTACTGAAATAATTTTATAACATGCCTCTAGGTCAGGTCTTTCTACTTGTAGATACACACTTTCAATCAGCACAATAGGCAAGTCTGTGTTCCTAGAGAGGCAAACGTAATTTGTGCAGTGGCTGAGCAAGAACTGATTAAAACAACGTGTGGAAGTTCCTCTCTCCTGTAGCGTTAAGCAGCCAAACACACAGGAGCTTTGGCATGGTGTATCCGAAATCATGTTTGGTTTGTCTCTGGCAGTGTCAACTGAAAATGCGTATTATAACATCTCAGCAGCAGAAATGCAATGGCATTGAAATCAACGATGGAACTCAATGTGCCCATAACAGCTCACTTTAAAAAAGAAGTCTTAATTTATTAACTGTCAGGTACAGAGTGCATCTGTTGTCAGTGTCAAATCTTCTAAAAGGTGAAGTTTGCTTTTACTTTCCTTCAGCTTAAGGTTCTGTATTGATCTATGGGATCACTCCAGCAGGTTGTAACTGTAAAAAATGAAAATTATGTTCTCAGTATAAAAGCAGAAGTGAAGGAGTTCTTTAGTAAGGTAATGCAATATCCAAAATATTCATTTTCTCATCAGTCGAAATGAAATCTAACAGATCTATCAAATATTTTTCAATTTGATAAATGCTGCTTGGCTTCTTTTGCAGATCCCAGGAAACTGACACGTATTTACAGCTGGGTGATGGTGGTTGTTCTTGCTGGGTTTGTTGTGGTTGTTTGGGGGTGTTTGTGCAAAATGGTATAACCATTTTATTATATTATAACCACTTTATTATACTGAAACATCCCACCCAAGTCTGCTTATAAATTTTTTAATCTGTTTAAAGCAATATATTTCAAATATTTGTAATGTCTAGAATGAAGAATCTGAATGCCTCTCTCTCTCAGTAAAATCCCAGGAAGGAGATAAAAGAAAACCAGCTACAAGTCAACTCAGGAGAGTGGGAATTGTGACATGGATTCCTCCCATCTGCTGGTTTTGATTCATTTCCATATTTGTTTCTTTTTCTGTCTTGTGCAGATTATGAAAGCGTCAGAATTTTATTTTACTCAGCTCTTGATAACTTCCATGAATATAAGCCAAAATCCTCAAGTCAGGGACATAATCATGAACTGGTCTCTCAACCAAAGCAAATCTTAAAAGGCTGACTTCTTACTGACTTTCTTAAGTATCTATTTGGAAAAGAATATAAACTGAACAACCTATTCATTAGTATGGGTGCATTAAAATCCTCAATTCACTTATAATTTTTGTTCAAAACCACTAAACCACTGTTTTAATGAGTTCTTATCTCTCTTGAGGTTGCAGAAATACTGCATCAGTCCTCCCTACAAATTTGTCTAACAGCTAAGTCAGCTGGTGGCAACTCAAGTTGCGTTGGCTGCAAATGCCAAGCAGAGACTTTGGTGATAGTAGCAGCACAAGGCTCCTAGCAACTCTACTATAGGTGATCCTAAACAAAAGCTATTGATAATTTTCTTTTGCACTTCTGACACATAAAGTATCTTTGTAAATAGCTGCAGCTTCCCGATTTGCTGTAAATCAGGTAGTTTCTTTGAAGGCTTCTAGGATTGGTGTTCTCCTGTATAACTGGAAAAACTAATCTCAGTCCAGGGTGTATTGCTCATGCTTCAGATCTAAACCTCTCATAAAGAAAAACAATCAGGTCATTATGTGCCATTGTGAACTCTAGTGGTATTATGCCAGATCAGTGGCTTTGTACAGAAACCGGTAGTGTTCCTGATGACATACATAGGTAGCTAATGTAAAATTTCACTGTTGCAGAGTTACTTCTAGGGTCTGTTTTGCTCTTGGTTACTAACAAATTAGCCCTGGAGCTTTCAAAAGGAGGCTTCTGTGTAAGAAAGAATTAACAAACGTGAGAGGCAAGAATGTGACATCCAGAAAAATAAGCATGTCTGCTTTTTATTTTGCTAATCACATATTTACCTCATTATGAAAATTGGATCCAGAAGAATGATCCAGTAGCATCTCATTTTAATACTCTTAGGCTGCAGATTAATAAGAGTATTAAAGAACTTTACAGGTCCAGAATAACTCAGGGCTTTTTTACATAAGCAAACCCAAAAGGCTATTTGATTGGTCAGGAAGACGTTAAGAACAGAGAATTTCTGGTAAGTAAATTTTATTATTCACTTTATAGACAGTTGAGGCATCTCCTGTACTTTGATGGACTTTAGTTAAGAACCTGGCTATACAGAACTTACCGTTGCAGCACCTCTACCCTAAGCCTCTACCCAAATGGCCCTTATTTCTCACTTTCGTGAACGAATGGCACTTAACATTGCCTTTAGTATTTCTAGGTTCCTTTTTAAAAGAGATGTAATTATTGTACGTATTTTCCGCATTATAATAAAAACACATAAAGGCTTGTGCTATTTCATTTGTTTCACGTTTATATAGAAGAAATACTGAAATACTTTTTACCATAATTCATTTTTTTCTTGTGTCTTTTGCCTTACCCTGAAGAAATTGTTACTGTTATTTGATAACTTTCTTTGACTCAACTTTTCTTCACCTGCTACCTGTCACAGCTGGTGAAAGCTGAAGCTTTCAATTTCTTCTACTATGAGAAGAGAAGTAATAATTTGAACGGCATATTAAAGCCTTTTCAACTGAATTTTCAATTTTATCAAAGTAATGTGTCTGCCACATGGAAAAGTACTCAATATAGCTTAAGCCAAATCAGGATTGAAACAATTTATGGAATTCCTAACAGTACATAATTAACCTGTGGCCTATAAGTTCAAAATCTGTATCAGTAGTGAAACAGATAAACCGGAACACAATACTGTTACAAAATGTTGAGAAACATCAACCAGTTTCTAAACACTGTTCCCTAACTAATCCCAAGGTGTTCTAATCACATACACGCACAAGTTCCCACCACTGTGCACACACACACTATCCCCTTCCACAGGCCCTCTGGGTTGCAGTCATTCTCTTTTTTTACCAAGATTTTGAATTCTTTTATTTGTTCACCTCTCTGGAGTGTGGGTACTCTCACTTTTCATGTGCTCTTGCTGCTCTCTGCAACCCATGGATCTGCACATGAGTGAGGAAGCCCCCATCCCTCAAGTCCCACATGCACACCTGAGGTATAGGTTCCCCCTTGTTTCTCCCTGGACTTACAATCCCCTATCCAAGTGCAGGCTGCTCAGAGTGCCCTGTGGGCAGGTGGTACTTATCTGGCCTAGGCTGAGGTTGCAGTGGAATGAAGCGACTACTGGCAGGGTCAAACCAGGAGCATATGACCATTTTGCAGCCAACCTGAAGACATCTTTGAAATTTTACACACTAAGAAGTTCAATGGAGTCAGATTTTGTACATTTTCTCACCCACTGCTGAAAAGATTATTTTAGAATTATCTTACTCTTCTGCTTAAATAACCTATAGACAAAGGCAAAACAATGACCGACTTCTCTGGGTTTACAAGCAGAAAAGTAAAAAGTATACATGATCACAGAATTACAGATTAGACATGTAGATTCCTGAACTTCAGCACAGTTCGAGATCTATACATCTATACAAGATCAAATATTTTCTGGGATTTAGATAAATTTTAACTACTGAGGAGTATCACAGCCTGATTTTTGTCTGACAGAAAACCACATGTTGGGTTTGAGGAAACACTACATACAAAAATTCATTTCTGTTTTCAAGAAACTGGTGTTTCTCAGGCACAAACTAACCTAGATAGAAGATTTGATAAAGCCAGTCTTGTTGGTTTCAGATGTGCTTTATAAGACTGATGTTGGCCTCTATTACTGTGGCTGAGCCCTCCAGGACTCCCGTTCTTGGTAGGCTCCAGCCACCCCATGCCCAGGTCTGTGATGTCTGGAGGTAGAGCAGCGACTCTTTCACGGGCACCCCCTTGCCGTGGGGAAGGAGCTTGTGTGCCCTTGTGAGGTTGAGAGCTGTGCTGGTGCTGGCATGTGCCTCCGGTGGGGTCTCCCAGGCCAGACAGGTCTCGGCTGAAGGGTCAGACACAGTGTGTCCATGGGCAGGATGGGCTCACTAGCCTTCGGGCACCATCCTAGGAGAAGGACAACTCTGACTCCAAACCCGGGCAGATGGAGCTCGTTTAGCCCTGTAAGGCTCCATCTAAGAGAAGGACAATCTAACCAAACCTACGACCCGAGGACTTCGCTGTCACCGTCCAAGCTCTCTAGGCCCTGGCAGATGAACCTCAGGTGTAAAGGGTGGAGCCAGTTCCGCGCACGCTGGTGCCTCACCTAAAAAATCCACTGTGCAGGCCCGAAGGGTGCACTCATCGCTTGCAGTGAGCGTGGGAAAAGCCCTTCCCAGATCTTCATTCACAAAGCCAAGCCATGATGACTGTGGCTGAGTACAGCTGGATTGTTTCAGAGTAGCTCTGCCAAAGCACTGCCAGCTAATATCAGTGACAATTTTTCTTTCAGGCATCCAGAAATCTGTATAGTTCCCCAAGGAACCATGCTGACCCAACTGTTTCTGAAGTTACTATATGCTGCTTCTTCAATTGCTGTATGAGAATCTTAGACTCTATTAGAGACTTTAGGGCTGTTAGGAGGGTGATCTCTAACTATATATCTTATGCTCTTTAACAATTGTAGGAGGCAGTAGACCTCTCAGCCTTTATACTAGAAAAATCCTGAAAAGTTGTTTACAGGACTGAGGCTTTGAATGACAAATTTTCCATCGGATCAGTTACATCAGTTACATCAGTTACATCTTCCTTCAGCACAAAACCCACTTAATTCTAAGTAATATTAGTATTAGAGAAACGCATCGTCCTTAAATACTGTTCATATAAAAACCTTGTAACACTTTATTGGAAGAGCCTTCAGAACTTGTTTAAAAGTTAGGAAATTCTGAAAGTTGCCGGTAAACTGTGAGATGGCTCTTGTGCAACAGCACTGCTTCACAGAAAATCAGGCACTTAAGAGGTATATACACAGACCTGTAGTTTTCTTTTCTGTTTTGTTTTGGCTTTCCTCCATCGTGATCATTTCCTAGTTTATTAATTATTATTGAAGAATGTCTTAAAAAAGAAAAAATATATTTGGTATACTCATTTTCTCTGATAACTGTTACTCTTGTGTTGCACTGTGTCAAAACCACTGGCTCTGGTGAATGTTTTGACCGAACACGGCACTCTCTTCCTACTCTGCAGCTGTAGAGGAGTACAGTCCCTGCACAAAGTCCAAGTCACGTAAGACACGTACATGTCCGCAGCAGGATGCCTGCAAGCTCTTTGTTGATAAAATTCATCCCTGGGTGAGGTGACAATCAGAGCTATAACTATCACTACATCCCTATCTGGTGTTAAGTATTATCTGAATGTCCGGGAGGAGTGTGAAACTGGTGGTGGCCCGGTGGTCTCATTCTTCCATTTTCCCGCCCTGGACAAAAGTGAGCTGTTACCTCCACCCATGCAGGTGGAAATTGATGGACTTTGTGCCATTAACATAAGCAATAAGCTTGTCTACAGTCATCCCCCCACTCACATCTACAATAATGATATAATGTAAACCTCGGATATAAATATGCCCCCAATTTCGACCCCAACCTGGGATAGGAGAAGACTCAAAACCATACTGACGGACGGATTGATGAATTCGCTCCCCTCTCCATGCCTCCACTTGGGACGCCTTGTGGGTAAGGTTCTCTGCCTCAGCCTATGCTGAGTGATATTTTTGTCCCCGGTGTATTTTGATATTTTCATCCCCAGTGTACTTGGTATTTTGTCCCGGGTGTATTCAGTATTTTTTGTCACCAGGGTATTTGATATTCTCATCCCAGGTGTATTTTGCTATTTTCATCCTCGGGTGTATTTGGTATTTTGTCCCCAGGTGTATTTTGCTTCCTAGTGCAGTTTGTGCATTAGCGGCTTATTGTGCCAGGTAGCCGGGCTACAACAGACGGGTTGTAAGCCCTTGGTATCAGACCTGTACAGTCCGTCTGGAAAATAAGCCCTAGCTCTCC
>NW_010412133.1:83595-96839 GCF_000710305.1 Buceros rhinoceros silvestris | reverse complement strand
CCCGCCCCCCGATTGTGCTTGTCTTGCATATTCGGTGTCGGCCTTAAGACCGGTTTTATTTTCCCTCTTTTCGCAACAGCAGTCTATCCTACTCTGCCTTTCACCCCACCCGCATCCTCATTGTAGTCCCATTCTACATTTACCTGACGTTGAAACTTCCAGTACAGATCACAGAGTCTGTTCTTTTTTTTCCAAATGAGCAGCACTTGTCAGACGCTGCTAAAAATTGCAGTAAGACCCTTTGTTATTCTGTGTATTACTATAACCTTACATATATGTATTATAGTGTTCATCTCTTCAGGTTGCTCATCCCAGATCCACTTCGCCCAGTCCTCATTAATTCTCTCACCTCCTTATCCTTCTTGCTTGGTAAACTGTCCTTACTTATTCACTGTGTTTCCCTTCTGGACTCCTCCTTCCTTGCTCAGAGACAATAATTTCTTCTTGCTTTCTGTTTCTCATCTTTACTCTGTTTATTCAAACTAGCAACCCAACTTATGCCAGGGCTTCACCTGGCAGTTTAGACCACGCTTTTGTTCATATGGTCCCAGTTCTTTATTCACTGTCATTGTCTGTGGGATCTGTGAGGCTTTATGCTTCCCCTCCTCATGGATTCATCTGTCTCACAGCTGAATTAATGCCACCCACCTCAGCTGCAGTTCTAATTTCTATCTCATACTTCCCTCTCCTCTATTATGAGTAACATATTTCTGACCAAACCCTGTAAAATACCAAATAACATTCTTATAACACATTCAGTTCATCAGAGAAATTCCTAAAATTTCTTAGCACCATTAAATTTTACCTGAATTAGTTTTGCTGAAATCTTCCGAAACACTCAGTCATAATAAAAATATAGGTAAAATTCCACAGTAAATAATGACTTTTTAATTGCATTAATATTCTCTTTTCATTCTTACATATTACCGTCGAACAACCCTGCAAACGGGTGATGCTGCAAAACTACTGATAATACAAATAATATTTGTATTTGTTGTTATACTTATAGGCATTATATTTTCCATAACCCCTCTACAGTAGTCTGAAAAGAAACATGGAACTGACAATTATCAAACAGTAAAAGGAAATTGCTTTACAGAGCCTTAGAAATAAGATACCAAGTTTAGTAGTTTAGTTTCCCTTTTGTTCATGTTTTGACAGATTTTTAATTTTATCCTACGTTTTGTCTTTTGATAACATGATTTGTGAATAATGTATTTGTATTTGTAAGAATATGCACAAACAGAAGCAGATTGCTGAAACAATAATAATAAAAATTAATTAAAATAATAGTTTTTAAAATTACTTTATTTGTCTAAATATTCCTAGTACTGTAACTAAACAGGCACATGAACATTTAACTAAATCGACTTATTGATATGTATATGTTAATATCGGTAGGGTTCTGGTACCTTATTCCTCAACAAATATTATCACTTTAATCTTTATCAGACTTCCACTATTAAAAGAGATACATTTTTTTAAGAGTTATCCATAAATAAAATTCAGGCGAAGGTTCTAGAAAAATGCGATAGTAAAAACTCTTCTCAAAATAATTTATCATTAAGAGTAATATCCATCCAACTCCACTGTAATGCTATTATAAGAAAAAGCATTTTCATGAATCTTCGTGTTCTTTGTCTTCTAGCACTTGGTTATACTTCTATAGACAGATGTTAAGTGCAGTGCTGCAAAAGCAAAAGGTAACATATGCCAAATATGCAGCAGGAAAGCAGTAGGAAATAATGCTCCTCAACTCTTTTGGAGATAATCAATTATCAAGAACAGTGCAGCAAAAAGAACTTGCAGAGAAATGAATCTTCAAAGGAAGTGGGCAAAATGCATAGATCATAGCAAAAAGAAAGGGAAAGGGAAAAAAGAAAGGTTGAGATTTCCAGAAAAAGAGGTTAAGAAAGGTTAACTGTCTAAAAGTTAGGGATGTTGTCTTAAGCTAGTTACCTAGATAGTCAATAGAGACAAGCACCTCCTGAGAAGCGTCTAAAAAGCAAGATAAGTAGGACTGCAAGTACCTAATGCTCTTGTAAACGGAACTATAAAGGCATACTTTAAAGAAGGAGAAAAGAATTACCTACTAATGGAGTAGAAAGAGAAAATAGATGCTTGAAAAACCAGTTAAGACATGAACCTTAAGCTTAAAGAAAGGTCATGGTCAACTAAATTGTCCCCATAACAAGACTACTATGCTGCCATTAATGAAACAGAGTAAGATAAAATCTCCAAAAGGCCCATTACCAGCAGTGTTCATAACAGGCAAACCACCTATTATTGATAGAAAAAGTTAAAACATTGACCATTGAGCCAAATTCAAAAATAGCTTTATTCTGTGATGTACACACACAGATGATGCAGTCTGCAGTGTAACGTCATGTAGAAACAGGATGACTGAGTGAAACGCTTCTCTGTGGAGAGGCAGGAAGTCACCTGCGTGAGCCAGACAAAAGGGAGTTCTGAGGCTTTATGTGGGTACAGCTCCGCCACCTCCACTTTGCATGTCACAGCTGATTATGACTGACACATAGCCTCTCTATAAACATTATGTGATTAAAAAGAAGACTTTAAAGTACAAGAAGTTAAAACAGTGGTTAGATTGACTTGACGTAACACATGAATATTTGATCAAGTCATCCAATCTGAAATCTTGTTACATATTGATATAATTGTAAATCAAATTGTGTTAAATGTTATTTTAAAAAGCCATTTCTAATCACCTCAACTGATCAGCCAGATCATTTAATCCCAGGGGGAAATGATGCAGATAACAAAAAGCAATTTGAACATTGACAATTTTATGTTCAATTTTGTAACAACAGAAGTCGTAACAACTTACAACCATTTCGAAAGTTAGGAGTGAGAAAGGGTTAAGGTGTGACCTTGAAGTAGATTTTAGTTCATACTGGTGTTATGTTTCTCACCAGCTCATTTTTCTCCAGTGTCCTAGGAGAACAGAATCTTCGACAAAACACTTAGACAGCTAACATAAGCTAACATTTTAGGCCACATCCTCTAAAAGAATCAAAGTGTGTAGAACTTTACTGTGAGGTGAAATAGTTTTTTTCAGAGTTGAATTTTTCTGTTCCATATTTCCACCACTAACTTTTCTACTCACCTGTTTTTGCCATTTCTTTTTAAGCTTTGGAAAGTCTGTCTTATATCAGGCCTAGCCCATTAGTGTGAATACATGAAATAATCCAGCTTTTCTGTATGAGAGTGATGTTCTTTTAAATAGCCTAGCTTTAGACACTCAAAAGATATTTTCATCAAATGGCCTTGCACACTAAGGGAGAATCTTTATCCCAGTCTCATTTTGTGGATATCATTATTCATATACAGTATCAGTAAAGCCATTTCTAAGCTACCTATTGTTTAAAATATCATTTCTGGCCTTCAGTAATAGCTGGCTTTAATCATGTCACATTTTTACTTATTTCAAATTGTTTCTCAAGTTGTGCGTTCACATAGTACACACATAAAATGTTTTAAATTTTATTTTTAAGCTGAAATTAACGACCAAAAATAAAGGCAAAAATAGCTCTCATTACTCCTTTTTTATTTTTCAATATTTTCAATAAATAAAAAAGTAAGTTTTCTGGAGGAGAGATTTACGTCTGTCCTGGTTTGAGCTCCTCGACCCTTAACAATGTCCCAAAGAGTAGTAATAGTTTTAAAGATATCAATAGGGGTTTTTTTAGAATGAAAAATCAGCAATTACCTTCATGAATGCAGATGCTTTAAAGTGAAAACTGTGAAACAAATTGTCAAGGCTGCAACTGCTTAAATGTTTTCTAAGATTTCAACTTTCTTTTTGTAGAAAATTAATATCCAGATTTGTTTATCTCTCTTTAAAAAAAAAAAAGGCTTTTTTCCCCTCTGTTCTGAGAATATCTCATCTTGATCTGTTTTTATCCCTTCTCATTGAAAACTGTCATAGTCACCTTCAAATATGGGCTGTGATGAAAAAGGCCTTACTGAGAAACAAATCATGTTAAAATAGACTACAAAACTAATTTAATTCACTCTTTGGGGAGAGGAGAGAATATAGGAAAGGGGATTTTAAAGCTCGTCTCAAGAACACAGTACTCTGTAAATAAGAATATTTTTTCTTCCAGTAACTCAAAACTATCACCCTTCTAAAATACTGCTCTGATTCTATTATTGTGTTTCCTGGTCTACAGTTATGAAGTGTAGTTAGATTCTAAGTAGATGCAAATTAGAATATTTTTTCAATCTGTATTAAGTAATGTTCCACCCATCACAGTGACAGTTTATAGCCACTTACTACTTCAAATAAGTGGACCAGATCAGCATCTGCTTTTTGGTTACGTGCATACTACATATCTAAAAGTATTTTTACTGTCTCCAAAGCATCATTGACATTTCTCTTCACCCATGGAAATTAACCCCATTCCAAGCCAAACCTCCTAAGCTGATGTCTTGGCAAGGACTCTGGAAGATACATCTTTCCAGGAAAACAGTCCTTTGGATAAGATATTCACGGATACATTCTTCCCCTATCATTTGCTTTCCACACTTCATGACCTTCCAGGGTTTATTTGTGCTCAAAATCAGTTTAACATCCCTCTGCTTCCTTTTTACTTAATCTTCCAAGAGTTTCCTCAGTGCTGTGATTCATCATTTAGCTGACCATCTGTCTGACCTCCAAGAAGTCTCTTGGCTTGGTCCTCTGGGTTGCGGTACCTGAGTTTTCTGCCACACCTTGGCCTGCTTTTAACCACAGCCCTGCCCTTCCTCTTTAAATTATTACTTTCCTTCTCTCTGTGGTTTAGATATTAGTTAAGATATCGATTTCTATGGCTAACACTGTCTTCAAAACAAACCCAGTGCAGATTTAAGCACTCAAAATGACCTGAAGGTCGCAAATTGAGTATCACTTTCCTTTCAAAAAAACAGCATCCCTTTAACACTCTCGTGTAATATGAGCAAACATTGTGTCCTGCTATTTGTAGCCCTAAAATTCTTCTTGAATAAATACTGGATGTAGCGAAAAACAAAACCAAACCAAAACAGAATTGTTCTATAGAAGAAAAAAAATGTAGACAGAAATAAACATTTTTGTGAATTTGTTTTACTGTAGTCAGAAAAAAAAACCCACCAGACAGAGTCCCTTGTAGGCTCAACTGGTTCACTGCTTTAGGTGACATGAATAAAATTGATACATCACAAAGTAAATTAATAAAATGTGACCACCAACAAAACAGTCAGTAAATGGTCAGCTTAATTCTTTTCACATATTAACACACTGATGATGGAGTCAAGAGCTTCAATAATTGAGAATCAAGAGTATAAACTAATCTGAAAAAGAGGAAGACTTAACATCCAGTTTACAGCTACTTAGCTTCAAAGTGCTTTCCAGCCTTGCTATTGCACACCAAAATAGGTGAAATAAATTACATATTATCTCCTACTGCCTCACTTAAAACTCTGAAAATGCAACGAATTAGTACATTGTCTCTAAGAGCTGTTTACATGAGATATTCTGTGTATCGGTGGCTGATTCAGAGGAAATAAATCTTTCTTAATCAGTAATCGCAGAATTACTAGAATCCTAGTAGATTATTCTAGAATTACTAGAATTCTAGTAGATTATTCTAGAATTACTAGAATAAAATTGAAAGCATTTCTCAAACACATTCTCCCGTTCTCTGTATGTTAGAAACAAAAATACAAAACACTGAGTTGTTTTCTGTATCACAGAATGTAGTTTGGTAACTGATTTAATGCACCTTAATAGCCAGTTTCTGGCTGATCCTTGCACCATCCAGTGTCAGCCTAGAAATGGCTGCTTGTTTAGAGCCAGTGATTCTTGTAAAACAAATGGATTCTTTTCTTATTTAGCCACATATTTCCATTAATAACTCCAATTTCCAGCAGTTATAAATGGAATATGTTTGCCTGGGTTTTTTCTTTCCCATTAGTACAGATTTTAAAACTGCGTACGTTCTCTTTGAGCTGGTTTTCTGTGTAAACTGTGTTAACATTCAACACAAAAAATCTTTCATTACCGTGGTTGGCCCAGACCTGCTTAGAAAGAAAAGGAACTAATCAATCAGAAAATTCATTCTCATATCTATGATAAATAAAGCTGTTTGCAGACATTCAAAGTGAATATGTTCCACCTGTTTGTTCAAAGAGATGCCCTAGATTTGAGTGGCAATTAAAACTCATTACTCTCCCCTGAATATCAGCTGCCAGGAAATGTCCCACCCAGATGAAATTTTTTGCTTAATTATTAAGGAAAAAATGTTCTATGAGCACTTTACAAGTGGTTACTTTGCCCTGAGTGCTTTATATTTCCCTCTTTATTGGAACAAAGTCATTCAATTTTATGATTTTATTCACTTACGAAGCACTCATATTTATGAACTTAATCCTGGAAGATGCTAAGCGTCTGGCCCGGGTCCAGAAAAGCACTTCAGCACATCTTCAAGTATGAAACTAACCTCAGGGTCTAACTGACTGTTATCCCAGCTGCCTGTGAGCTTTCATGAATCAGTAAAACAAAATTTCTGTCTGTTCATGGTAGGTACCGCCTGCCACTGCAGGGTTAGTGGAAGCCCTAACTTTTCCCATAACCTGACAGACCACTCCTTTACTTTAAGGATTGTCTTTTTTTTTTGCTTTAGCAATGAAACCCTGGCCTTGTTACCAGCTGTGATCTGTTAAATGTTTTCAGGTACAACAACAAATTATGTGTCTCCAGGTGTTTCTTGTAATAATTGGGGAATATACCAGTGCATAGTGACTGTGTGGTGACAAGTATATCAGAAGTGATGATGGTTTTGATTTCCTGTGGGTCTAATTGTGGTTCATATCTCAGTGCAAAACTAGAGCAATTGCATAGTCTTTATCCCGTAACAAGAAATCCTCTCAGAATATCGTGGCTAGGTTAAGCGTAGTTCTACTGTTTCATAAACAGTTTGGTGAGAATACTTAGACGCATAATTGAGCACAAGCTTAAGGATGCCCATCCACTAAAGGGTTGATACACCTTTTTGTCTATGAGGAATTTGAGACACATGGTCCATCAAAGATAATAGTTTTGGTAACCTTTGATCAGGCTGAGACCAAGAGTCAATCTAACACAATATTTTTTCTCAAACAGTGAACATAAGCAAATGTCTAGAGAAGACCAGGAACAGGGCAAACTTCTAAAACCATCGCCCTGCAAAATCCTCTGAAATTTAAACTATTTTCATGTGAAAGGACTCCTCAGTCCAAGTGTGGTAGGTCTGTTTAACAACCCACAGTGGTTTATCCTTTCAATCTTTCCCACAAATTCCCTGAACCCCTCTAAACATCTTAAATCCAGAACATACTTTAGCAAAGATTTGTTGTAAGAAAAGACATCTTTTTCCTTTTTTGACCTGGGTACAACTATCAGTTTTATTAGTTTCCCTGCATCTTCCAACAGTGATCCTTGCAGATTTATGAAGATTTTATCTCTATCCATGCAAAAATCTCATTATCTTTAAGATTTCTTTCATATTCTTCCTATTGTCTCCTTTTGGGGGGCTTTTGATCACTCTGCTCTCATCCCAGTCCACTCTGTTTTTTGGAGGAGGGAATAAAGCTTTCCATGGTGAGTGTTTCAGTTGACTACTTTTCCAAAGAGCTTGTTCATTTTAATTACCACACTGTGTCCTAATTAGTTTGTGAAAATTAGGTTTTAGTTACTGATAATGCCAAAATTTTACACTAAAGCCTGGTAGTTCCAATCCCTCACCTTCCCTTGCCTAGTCGCTTTCGCAGACCTGTTGCGTTGATTACACTGTATAGTAACAATTCCATTTAATACAAACCAAAAAATATTTTCCTTAGAGTTGGATCAGATTCTGGAGGGGTGTGGGTAATAAAGAGTGTCTGTCATTTGTCTAGTGGCCATACCAGCCCAAACCCATGACAGATTTATAACAGAAACAAAGGGGTTTCTTTCTTGTCATATTCATGACTTTTTAAAGAAATGGTTTGAAAATGGAAAGATGAGAAGATAACAAAAACATAAATAGGATTATCCCTCTCAGGGACACAAATACGAGCAAGAGTTATTGCAAGATGTTTTATTTTTTTGAATTTCAATCAAGATGGGAGAATAAGTGTAAAATAGCATTCTAGCCCATGAGCCTGAAATCAAAGCTTTTTAGACTAAGCCAGTGCTGTGACCATTTTTGCCAAAAAGTAGAAGCATACCTCTAGTCCGTTCATGAATCATTTTGCCTAGAGGGAAGATAAATCTTTCCCCTAAAACCCACTATTTCTATTGTGTTAGTATAAAACTTCAGCAGATGGTGTGCTTTGAAAGATCATGGATTAATTTTATTGTTTTCTGTGAATACTTTTGTTAAAGTAAAAGGAATGTGCAAAGAATACCATAGCTATCATCTGCCTGCTCAAAGCAAACTAGGGATTTAAAAATAATTATTTTCATTCATATTTAAACTGGTTATGGTCTTATTAGGAAGCAACATTTGTAAGGGTAAAATATGTTAATTTTCCAGTTCTTCTAAAATGAAAATTCAGGCCACAAATCAAAACTGTAAAAATAATTTAGAATATGGCTGAATGACAGAGCTCAGAGGGTTATGCTCAGCAATGCAGAGTCTAGTTTTAGGCCTGTAGTTAGTGGTGTTCCCCAGGGGTCAGTACTAGATCTAGTCTTGTTTAACATATTCGTCAATGACCTGGATGAAGGGACAGTTTGCTGAAGATGTAAAACTGGGAGGAGTGGCTAAACACACCAGATGGTTGTGCTGCCGTTCAGACTCCTCGACAGGCTGCAGATTTGAGTGGAGAGGAACCAAATGAAATGCCCCAACAAGGGCAAGTGCAGGGTCCTGCCCCTAGCAGGTAATAACCCCATGCAGCACAACAGGTTAAGGGCTGACCTGCTGGAAAGCAGCTCTGCAGAGAAGATGATTAGTGGACTGGAGTATCTCTCTTATAAGGAAAGGCTGAAACCTGGGTCTATTTATGCTGGAGAAGAGAAGGCTGAGAGGGGATCTTATCAATGCTTATAAATATCTAAAGGGTGGGTGTCAGCAGGATGAAGCCAGACTCATTTCAGTGGTGGCCAGTGACAGGACAAGGGACAACAGGAACAAACTGGGACACAGGAAGTTCCACCTAAACATAAGGAAGAACTTTACTTTGAGGGTGCCGGAGCACTGGAACAAGCTGCTCAGAGTCTCCTTCTCTGGAGATACTCAAAACCCTCCTGGATGGGATCCTGTGCAACCTGCTCTAGGTGAAACTGCTTTAGTAGTGAGGTTGGACTAGATGATCCCCAGAGGTCCCACCATTCTGCCATTCTGTGATATACTGATTTTTTAATCTCCCACAGCAGAATTAACATAAATATTGCATACAAATAACTACCACTGTTGAGGAGTACTGTGGTCCTTATAAGAATAAAGACTAAAACTATCCTATTTGTTCCTGCAGCTCTTTAACCCTTAACTAACCCTTAATTAACTCTTAATTAAACCTTAATTAACCCTTTTAAACCTTAATTAAGCTGGTATTCCAGTCCATTATTTCTTATCCTCAAGAAAATGAAGACAAAACTGTTCACTCTTACAAGCTCAAACTCCAATCTTAGTGGTTGGTAAGTGAATGGTTTATCCTACTTCTCAAGTAGGTGGGCTGTAGCTAACATCATGATATAGCTGAGCCATTGCTACAGCTATGGTTCAGTACTGCAGGAACTGACAGATTCTGTTCATTGAGGCTTAGTGAAGGCAGATCGGCATTTCTGGGACAAGGCCAGCAGGGCTGCATTAATCTCACTGCTTCTTAGAACACACACACACAAAGTATTCAGAATATAATTAATGCTCTGAAAAGAAAAATAAAATCCTAAATAAGGTATCTAATAAGGTATCTAGAACATGTTGACTTTCTTATACTTAATTCCCCTTTTTCACCTATCTATCTTACCTGCAGTGAGTTCAGAGTTGGAGAGATTGATGTCTCAACACATGTCTTGCAATTTACTGTGAAAGATGTGGAGTGGAAAATACTGGTAAGTCATTAGTGGTTTATGTGTAACTTGAAATTATTATTGGAATATGATAAATAATTATTATTAATAATAAAGTAGTACTGAATGAGCATGGGTATGTAATGTTCCTCTAGTGGCAAAACTGGTTCATCAAGTCTGTTCCTTTGATCCAAGTGGTCCATTCTTTCCACTGTGTCACAGGGCTGCCACAACTATGGTGATGTGACTGCTTGTAAATTCAACATAGAAGCCGTTTGGTTTTCTTTCTGCTGGTTTTGTAAGTCAGTTCATTAGAGTGATTCAGTTCAGTGTTGTGTAAGCACAAGTCACAATGCAAAAACTGCTGTGCAGGAGCATCTTTTCTGTTTTTACACCCTAACATTTCTGTCATTCACCATCTTCAATATGTTCTTCACTTTTAGTGTCTTCACTGTTTTCAGGTTCCTTTTTTTACTCATACCATCTTCTGTTCCATCCATGGAATCTAAAATATATTATTTCTTAAAACCATTAGGCACGAGTTCTGGATTTAACTGATATGATGGTCTCTTACTATAAAGTCAGAGCAGTTTTGCACCAGGGTAGTGGTTGAGTCACCATCCCTGGAGGCATTTAAAAGACATGTAGATGTGATGCTTAGTGACATGGTTTAATGGTGGTCTAGGTAGCGTTAGGTTAATGGTTGACTCAATGATCTCAAAGATCTCTTTCAACCAAAACAATGCTATGATTCTGTGGTTCTATGATGCCTACTGCTAGTTATTCTGAGTATGAAGATTTCAGATGGCCTTTAAAGGGGCATGTTCACTACTACATAGAGAGTTTTGATGTCATTCCTCTTCATATAACCACAAGATCAGTATTAATTTTCTTGGCAGAATTCTTCACAGCTGTTGTTAGATGTCTTTTCCATGCATCTAGGACAAGCATACTTTTTTTTTTTTTAACAGCACACCTGATCTTCTGATCCAAATAGTGTTCAGCCAATCCTTCAGTAAATCTGTAGACATCCTTGGTTTTGACACAGTCATTCCAGTAGGCAGCTATTCCTTCAGCATTGCCTTATGCTTATGTACCACATATGGTAGCAATATTATGCCATCTATTAACACTGCCAATATTACTGATTCATGCCTTTTTTCATCCACCAAAACTTTGATGGTGGTACATTTTGTACCTATTTTTTCAATGCTACAGGTCAAAGTAAACCAGTTGTCTTGTTTGACTTGGCAGATAACAAAGTAAAGGGACAGATCCTGGCAAACTGAAGTTCTTTGTCATAGGCAAAACCCCCCTACGTTGTATCATTTGAACACAACACCCCTTACCAGTCTCGAATTCTTGCTGTGAAAAGTTTTGTATTTGTGCTAGCTCTTGACCTTTCTGTTTAATCGTTTCCCATATATTTGTGTTTCAATCTCTTTTTTGACTATCCCCAAATTATACAACACTGTTCTCTCCATGGCAGCAATTTAGTACATAAAACCTTCTATTTTGTTTTAATAATGTTACATTTTATTCAGCCTTACTTCTTCTGAGCCTCACAATTCTTAATTGGTTCTGCACACAATACCTCCATAAGCTGAAAATTTACATCATACTCTCTTCCTATGCCTTTTAGTACATTCCCTTTTGCACACGTCTGTCATCTCCAGACCAGTTGCCATTTCACAATTTGATTATAAGATTCATGGAGGTTCATAAAACTGTCAGAAATGTCAGAAGGATTCTCTACGCTACAGCACGTCACACAGCTGCAACAGGTAGGGGGTGAGGAAAGCAGCAGTAATGACGGACTCTCTCTGTGCCACCATCTTCTAGGCACTTACGGTATATATCAAGTCTAGGCAACATTAGAGTCTTGATAGGATAAGAAAAATCAAACATGAAGATTGAAATTATTGAATACTTTCCTGTAGTCCAGTTCCTAACGGTTGAATGAAAGGTTTCCCAAATGTCTGCAGAGTCGTTAAAAAAAAAAAAAAAAAGAAAGAAAAGAAAAAGAAAAAAAAGAAAGCCCACCTTTGAGTTCCTTACGTTGGAGAGAAGAAGCTGTAAACAGTCTGGCAATAGCTGACATAAATTAGAGCTTCAGCATGTGTTGAAGCCCATAGGTGTCTTCAAATGGTAATATTTGAATCACAATAGAAGTCAATAACTCTTCTAGCTATACCAATTATTTAAACAGCATAACTGAGGTTGAACTAAAGCTCCTGTCTTGTGTGCATTCTGCAAAGTTTGATTTCTCTGTTTTACTGAAAGCCAACAAAAGTGAGAGATAAGGAAAAGGGGGTTATGTATATTGTGTGAGTGTCAAACAAATGGATTGTTTTGTGGTGAGACTGGAAGCTATAACAAAAATGAAGGGTTCTTAGCAAACCAAAGCAAGAGGTTAACCATAATGTAGAGGTTAACCATAAGGTAGTTTGTTTCTGACTGTAATAAGCAAATATTTTATTTTAAATTAAAGCTGATAATTTGCCTCTATTCAGATATATTCTTCAATCAGATGTGCCTCATCTGATGATTAGCTGAATAGTGGGTTTTCACCCTCTTTCATGGTTTAAAGACTGGATTTCTTACGTCTTTCCCAGAGACATATCATACTTAAAATATTGCCGCTCTTTGATCCATCCTTGGGACAGATCAAAGGTGAAAAAACTTGTCTATTTGCTCAATTAAATGAATAAAACATTTCAGTATCTTTCTGGCCCCTGTGTACACAGAAAATACTCACTATCCTCCATACGAATTGAGCCTTATTGCATAAAACACACAACCCTATCTCTTAGATGTTATGATACTTATTTGAATTTGAATATATGGTCTACTCTTCCAATACAATAGAGACAGCCTGTGAACATTTCTCTTTTTCTTATGTCCTTCAAGCAAAAAAGAAGGTTCACAAAAAAAGACAACAGCTAAAGAACTTACTGCACATTAATAATAGCATGAAGCATAAAGCTCTGTCAGGTCTGCTGGTAGTTAGGTCTCTATAAATAGACTTGATGTCAGAGGTGTATTCCTCTGTTTTGAATAATTGTTGATAGTTTAGACTTCAGGAGAATAAGGTATCAAAAAAAAAAAAAGTTTCACTGATTTGGAAAGACAGCTCCCAGCTTTGGTTTGTCCTTTCTAAAGCTTCTGTCTATTTTCTTTTCTGTCTTTTTTTTTTTTTTTTTTTTTTTGGGGGGAAAATGACAACGCA